>NW_011887556.1:0-61334 GCF_000313485.1 Hansenula ciferrii | reverse complement strand
CGTAAAGAAAAATTTTAATAATTTAAAAAATTTTAAAAGTTGGATAATATTTATATCAAGTTTTTTCATATTGGCAATAACTCAATTAATTTTTTTAAATAAAGGTTTAAAAAACATTTCTACATCAATTTTATATCCATTAGTTTTTTGTATTTATAATATAACAAATATTATAAATGGATTAATTTTTTATGATCAATTGAAAATTTTAACAAATTTCCAATCATTTATGATTTTGTTAGGTACATTATTAGTGCTATTTGGAGTTTTTTCATTAAGTTGGAGATTAAATGAATTTTCAGATTCAAAAGATAATATTTATAATTCATTAAAAAGAAATTCAATTAATTCAAATACAGAAAGATCATTATTATTATCACCTGGAACAAATATGATTCAAACTCAATCAAATCAATTTAATACTTCATTTGGTTCAAATCTTGATGAAAATTTTGGAGATAATACAGAATATATATCATTTGGTTCACCAAAAGGTGAATCACCAATTGTTATAAATGATGAACCAGGTTATACAAGTGATGAATTAGATCATGTTTCTAAATCACCAATTTTATCACCTTTTAAATATGGTAGTATAATTGATAATAATCCAAGTGGTATAATTGGTTCTAAAAATCAAAAAAGAAGAAGTAAAAGAGTATTATCATATGAACAAAATGAATTATTAAATCAATTGAAAAAAATGCCAGATGTTTAGAGATATGAAAATACTATACATAAAATTTTAATAAAGTTTACGAATTTTTACGTTATAATTGAAACAAAAGAATATACGTAGATAAATATATTAATTTGTTGAAGAATCAGCAATTTGTTCTTCAGGTGGGATAGTGAAAGCACCAGCTAAACTTAATGCAGGTTCTTCAATATTATGATGAGCATAACTTAAAACACCAACACCACCAGCATCTAATAAGAAATTTGGATTTTCTTGTAAATATCTATAAGTTGATCTATGAATTGGTTCAATTGAATCATTTGAATAAGATTTAACATATTTTGGAGTTTCATTAGTTATTTGCTTTTCAATACCTAATTTAAACCAAAGTGCAGCAAAATAACGTAAAGTATGACCATGAGCGAAAACAAGAACATCACTTGGTTTATCTTCACTAATTGCCTTTTTATGAATACCTTGAATTCTATCAATAACTCTTGATAATCTAAGACCAACCTGTTCAGAAGTTTCACCATTTTCACAACCATCTCTCCAAATTAACCAAGGTCTTTCTTGATCAAGACCTTTAGCAGCTCTTTTAGCAATAATTTCTTTAGTTAATAAACCTTCATAATCACCATATTCCCATTCTCTTAAATCTTCATCAATAACAATTTGAATGTTTTGTCTAATTGATTCATCAACACTTTCTAAAATTAATTGAATAGTTTGTAAAGCTCTTTTTCTTGGTGAAGTTAAGATATAAGTGATTTGATCAGGTTTAATGAATCCAGTACCGAAAAGAGCCTTACCAGTTCTTTTCATCTGTTCAACACCAAATGGAGTCAAGTCTAAATCAGTGTATGAAGTATATTGACCAGATTTTGACCATTCAGTTTGTCTGGGTATTAATATTAGTACCGATGAGCAAGTATATTATACCATATAAATATGGAAAGTAAGCCATTTCAAATACTCACCCATGACGGACAAAGATAGCTCTAGGACAAGGTGCTTTACCCATTATGAATTGCTTTGATCAGTGTTAAGATTTCTAGCTTTTCAATTGAATTGCAGTGTAAAATTTGTTCAGGTGATGACTTTTTGCTATAAAAATATTCAAATTTATCGGATTTCTGAACAGCTGAGCTCCGAAAAACGTTTAAAAGATGGTGATTTTGGTGGGAAATTGAGTTTTTGCACCTGAAAAAGAGGAATTTGGTATTCATTTAATCAAATAATAGATATACCATGATCTTCAAGTATTCTTTCCTATTTCAAGGCTTTAAATCCATCAATTGTATGTCAAATCCTTAATAATTCAAGTAATTCCTGCTTATATAATTCACCGGTGATTAATCACAAAGCGAAAAATCACCTTTAAAAACGAAAAGAAAACAAAGGAATTTTGATGATCTTTTGGATTTTGACAGATCTTTTGAAGGACTTTTGGGAATCTGGTTAATATCAAGGGCTCTTTTGGTCAGAAGATGAGTGCTTCACGTTGGGTACAGCGCAATAGAACCGTATTGGGGGTTTTCGCTACGTTGTTTGTGATACTGGTGCTATATTTCCGTTCTGGTGGTGATGGAGATGGAGATGCTGCATTATCAAATGAAGAAGTAAATGATCTTTTATCTGGGGAAGATCAGGCTAATACTGGTATTGAAAGAGTGAAATTAGATCAGTTGGGATTACATACCCCATACTTGGAAGCTGATTTGAAATCTAAAAATTGGAATATTGAAGGTGATACTTTAATTAAGAATAAAAATTATGTTAGATTAACAAGTGAAAAAAAAGATCAAGTTGGTTCAATATTCACCAAGAATTCTTTCAATGATAAAGGTTTTGAAGTCGTGTTCAAATTTAGTATCAATGGTAAAGCTCGTATAAATGGATTAAAAGGTGATGGTTTTGCAATGTTTTTAACTGATAAACAATTATTACAAGGTCCTGTATTTGGTGCAAGTGATTATTTTAATGGACTTGGGATCTTTTTCGATACTTATAGAAATGCTAAAAGAGGTCCAATGTTCCCATATATCTCTGTTATGAACGGTAATGGTCAAACTAAATATGATAAAGATCATGATGGGAAAGAAAATGAATTAGGTGGTTGTTCAGCTCGTGGTATTTATAATCCAAAAAAGGGTGAAGTTGATGCAAGATTGATTTATACCAGTGATGATGGTTATTTATCATTAGATTATAATTATAATGGTGATTGGAAAAATTGTTTCACTTTAAATGATGTTAAAATCCCAGAAAATAGATTTTTAGGTTTTAGTGCTGCAACTGGTGATTTAGTAGAAAATCATGATATTTTTGAAGCTGATGTTTTCAGTTTAAAACAAGATGGTGAACAATTAACTTCATTTAATCAAGTTTCAAATCAAGATTCCCAAGATTCTCAAGATTCTCAAGATGATGAAGATGATGATCCAGATTATGAAATTGATTATAAAGGAAGAAAAAGAAAGAGAAAAAATCTTCGTAAAAAAAGAAGTTCTAAATCAAGAGCAAGATTAAGAAATAGAATAAGAAATAGTGAAAGAAGAAGATTAAAATTAAAAGAACAAAATGGTGGAAATGATTCAGGTTTCCAATTTTTCCATACATTATGGACTTTAATCAAATATACTTTTTATTCAATTATAACATTGATAATTTTATACGTTATTTTCACATTTGTTAGAGTTAAATTAAGAGAAAGAAGACGTAATCAAAGAAAAAGTGGTATCTTGATGTGATATTATCCTCATAGTATACCCTCATATAGTATCTAATTATATATAAGTCATAAAATATGTACATATAAAAATAAATTATGCATTGGTTTTAATTACAAATATATTCCAAGTAGTTGTTTTTCAATATTAATTATTATATTATGCATTAAAAGACAGATATTTTAACTAGCTGTCATCACTATATATACATGATCCAATGAATATTTTCATTTTTTAACACCAGTTGAACCTTCTGAAGATTTAATAGTTTCGATTTCATTATCTAATTTAGTAACATTTAAATTTAATCCCCAAACTTCATTATTTATACCAAAAATTTTCAAAATTTTAGAATCATTATAATAAGATTTTTCCAAGAATTTAAATTGTTTCAATTTTAATTTTTTCTTTAAATCATAATCTGTTGACATAACATCAATTAATACAATAATCTTGGAAGCTTTATTTTTATTTAATGTATTTGATCTAATAATTGCCCAATCTATTAAATCTTCTAAAATTCCAGATTTATAATAAACTTTACGAACACCACAACCTGTAATTTTAGTGACAAATTTTTCATCATTTGATAATTCTGGTTTGGTAACTAATGAAAGTACAGCAATTGGAGTTTCTCTATAAACAATAATTTGAGTATTTTCACCCTTTGATAATAATTCTTTAGTTTTTTTATCATTTTTATTAATATTTAATGAAGCAAATTCTTTTAAATCAACACCAAAAATTTCTTTATTTTCATCAACAATTTTTTCACTTGTTTCTTTTATAAAATCAGTTGATTTTGTTAATATAGTAAATAATAAAGATGAAAACATTGCAACAAATACTAAAATTGTAATTAATTCATCTTTATTTGCCTTAACCATTCTCCAACCACCAACAAAATACATCCATCCTAATTTATAATAACCAAATGATAAAATACCCGATAATACAACCAATATAGTATAAGGATGTCTTATTATTTGTTGATTTGCTTGAGATTGTTTTTGTCTTATGAAATCAACAGTTAAATTTAAAGCAGCATTTGAATAAGATGGTATTAATTTTGTACCATAAATAGTTGGAGGTGCAGTATGATCAATTGGTTGATCTAATTGAACTTCTTTTTGAATAGCCATTGTTGTTTAATGTATGATATATTTGTAGATCACACCAAGGAACAATAAATCAATCTTACTGAAAATTTTCCAATGAGATGAAATGTACTTTTATAATAAAAACGTTTATAACCTTTTACCAATTTTGACACTTTTCATCGTTTGACTGTTAAATTACAATTCGCGCACGTGTAAAACAACCAATTTTGGCGTAAAATTGAAAGAAAATGGGAGACTAATCGGGTAATTCATTGATATTCAAATAGCGATAATTGGCGTAAAATGTCGTTAATTTTGGCGTAAAGTTAACCAAAATAGTAATCACAACTGAAAATATTTAATGATTTAGTTATACTGTTATACTATAGTTCTTGATTCTTGAAGAGGATAGAGTGAGTTATTAGGGGGAATGTTAAAGTCACTGCTATAATCTATCATTATTAATATTTTGCTTACTCATTAAGTGTTAATCCTCGAAGGAATGGTTCAAAAACGTGTAAGTTTAAGCATCCTTTCAATGCCTCGATAAGCTATAGTACTGAATATCAAAATGGTTAAGAATGTTGAGGATCGTGAAGTGAAAATTATAACACGCTAATGAAGATTCTAAAGCTGATGTTGGAAGTACTATTATATACAATCCATATACATGAATCTCAAATATGTAGTTGTTTAAAGATATCTTCAAATGATATATCTCATGAGCTGGTGTTAACCATGATGTAAAATATCAATCTCCATTATAGCAAAACAACTTTACATCAATGTATCTAGTGCATTAATTCAACCGGATAACAATCCCCTATCTTCACAACTTTATAAAAGATGTAACTCGACATGAGTACTATAACTATTAGAAGGTCACGTCACGCTTACTTTGATCTATGTTTGACCCCATGTTTGATGTCAATTGGCTAAAGTCATATAGGTTCAAATGCGCGTATCATCAAGATATCTAAAACTAATTCATGAAGGGTTAAAGCGTGATATAATTATTTCAATTGCAAATTAATTTACATCCTTTAGATATTGATGATTCATGAACGCTAAAGCCTCAAGGGTTAGATTTAATAGGAGTGATTAACGATAAATGTACCTTACTTAAATAACTAACTACGCTAAAAATACTCGAGAATCTAATCGCGCTTCAATCTAAATTAATTACACGCTTTAAAATAACGCGTTCTATTAAGGACTAGATGATTCTCCCAACCGTTTAATTTAAACCAAAGTATGTAATGATGATTGACAATTACTTGAACTGATTCAATAAATTGGAGTGTACCTGCTACAGCGTGTATTCATGTCTGAGTCTAAATTTGTTATATGAGCTGATTTAAGAACTGGATAACATCACCGAGGTAAAGTATGATCTCGTACTTTTCGATGACTATACCTGTTTCAAACTCCAATAATAAGAAATTATTATTAACGGCTTTAACCCTGTATTATTTCACTTTCATTTAGAACCTAAATTTCTTATTCATAATTGGTTGTATGACTGCTTAATATCTATGATATGGAAAAACTTTTTTCATGGTTCGCGCAAGATTTTCCACCGGTTTTTTTTTTTTTTTTTTGAAAAAAGAAGTTTTTTTTGCAAAATTGCACAAGTTTTCTTCCGTATTGTTGCGCGCACCTCATTTCACTTCCGCTTATAGTCAAATTATGTACATAATTGCGAATAAATGTGCAAGAATTCATGCAAATAATGCAATTATTTTCTGTAAGTAATTAAAGAGTCTTCATAATTCTCCCATCAATTACCATCAAACTTGGCTCTAGAATCTAGATTTTGTGCACAAGTTAAAGAAAAACCTAGTAATGAATCTGTTCTTGGTTCATATATGATGACATATTTATCATCGATTAAACATTGATTCTGTATGGTGAAGCTTTTTCAAGGCTAGAATCAACGTCTTTGAAGTAATCTTGAGTAAGTTGTAACATGTAAGGGTTAACCCCTATTATCTGAGGCAATGTTGAAGCAATATCTTAACTATGGTTGAGAACAGTGTATGGTCGATTGTATGGTTAGTCTGGAGTCATACTTGATAACTTATTGTTTGATGTTTTCGATTGTATATGCCCCATGTTTCAAAATGGTTTGATTGGAGTACTGATAACTTTGATCACCTCAAAAGTACATGAGGTTCTAGCTACTGAAGTTCAATACTGGTCCTTTAACTTTAGATCATACGTCCCAAATTATGTTACAATGTTACAACTTACAACTCTTTGAAATCTAGATGTTCAGATTCCGATATAAATTCGTGGTGATATTATAGAGCGTAGAGCTCAAAGTCAAAAGATCTTGGTCGTGGACGTTATCATATATAGTTTATATACAGCCCCATATAGGATTAGGTTGAGATGAAGATTTAGTCCTTCTTTTCTTTTTCATCATAAGTAACTGGTGATTTTACTCAAGTTTGAATCATGGTAACTTCTTGCTGCTTTCATATTATAATATTACGATGTCGATATATCTGAATCGTAGTTCACTCACCGATAAGTTTAACTTTAACTTCTAGTACAAACCTTTTTTCACAAAAAGTAAAAACTTCTTAAAAGATACAGTTTCAGAAATCTGATTTTTGTTTACTTTTTTTTCGTTGCTGTTGTGAAAATCGCTACCACAAAATGATCTGAAAGTGGTACGCGACACTGTGTTTCTCGCGAAACTTTTGTTGAGAAATCGATGGATTTGTTTAAAAGTAAATAGAGCATGAAATGCGTCGCTAATGACTTGCTTGAGCGATGATGTAGACGGGATTCATTAACAAGCCATTGCTTTATTATGCTATAAATATCACAGTAACCCCCTTAATCAACTTCTTTCCCTGAAACGCTATTCCAATCGTAACAAAAAAGGTTCAGTACCTAAGTTTCCCCTTTGAAATCTTAATTTTCGCC
The DNA here is from genome assembly GCF_000313485.1 of Hansenula ciferrii. Lineage (NCBI taxonomy): Eukaryota > Fungi > Ascomycota > Saccharomycetes > Phaffomycetales > Wickerhamomycetaceae > Hansenula > Hansenula ciferrii. Next base: position 53,886 of record NW_011887556.1, on the reverse strand, counting down.
TTTTTCGCCCACTGCCTTTTTTAAGTTTTCGTAGCATCACCGGCCCCAAATCTAGACGTTCTGTCGCTATGCAACGATCTGTACGTCCGTGTTCCTTTCAATGCACGAATATCCGTAAAGGGGAACTTTCTGAAAAAAGCACCAAATTCGTTACATTTCCCAAAAAACAAATATATAAAAAAATCAACATCGCTACTTTTTTCATCCTCTTTTTCGATTTCAATCTTTTGTTTCCTCATTGAAGATTTTAATCAAGCTAAAACACACAGAGATTACACATTCTTTTGCTCTCTAGATCCATTCAATCAAATCACATTCCTTTATCAATTATCTAGAGAAGTTCCAACTCGTTGTCTTTCCTTAGAAATTTTATCCAGTGTTTTTATTTTATTCAAATCGTCAAATCGTTCAGCGCTTAATTATCAAGTCTATTATCAACAATGAAATACTCAATCATTCCTTTATTGGCCTTAGCCTCATCAGTTTTAGCTGCTCCTCAACCTCATGCGCATGAACATCATGTCCATAAACGTGACCCAGCTGTTGTTTACGTTACTCAAACTCAAGTTGCCTATGTTGATGGTAATGGTAACCCAATCACTTCAACTAGTGCTGAAACTCAAACTCAACAAGAACAAACCGAATCTGCTGCTCCAGTTGACAAGAAAGTTACCACTTTATCTTCATCATCAAGTCAAGCTCAAGCTTCATCAGCTACTACTGCTTCTTCATCCCAAGGTGGTGATGATTCTTCTTCATCTGCTTCTCAAACCTCATCTCAATCATCTGCTACTTCTTCATCAGGTAACGGTGGTTCAGGTGGTATTTCAGGTGATTTAAGTGCTTTCTCAGATCCAACTGAAGAATTTGAAGATGGTAAATACAGTTGTGATTCTTTACCAACTGGTCAAGGTGTTATTGCTTTAGATTGGTTAAACTTTGGTGGTTGGGCTTCAATCATGAACATGGATGGTGAAACCTCAAAATCTTGTCAAGATGGTTACTACTGTTCTTATGCTTGTCAAGCTGGTATGTCTAAAACTCAATGGCCATCAAACCAACCATCTGATGGTAAATCTATTGGTGGTTTATTATGTAAAAATGGTAAATTATACAAATCAAACTCTGACAAAAAATCATTATGTGAATGGGGTCAAAAATCTGCTAACGCTGTTAACAAAGGTAAAAAATCAATTGCCTTATGTCGTACTGATTATCCAGGTTCTGAAAACATGGTTGTTCCAACTGTTATTGGTGCTGGTGAATCAAAACCAATGTCTGTTGTTAATGAAGAAGGTTACTACCAATGGAAAGGTGGTTCTACTTCTGCTCAATACTATGTTAACAATGCCGGTATTTCAGTTGAAGATGGTTGTGTTTGGGGTGATGCTTCAGGTACCATTGGTAACTGGGCTCCAGTTGTCTTAGGTTCAGGTTACTCTGATGGTAAAACTTGGTTATCAATTATTCCAAATCCAAACAACAAAAATGCTCCAAACTATTCAATTAAAATCCAAGCTGAAGATGGTGCTACTTTGAACGGTGATTGTTCATACATCAATGGTAAATACTCTGGTGGTTCAGGTTCAGAATCTGATGGTTGTACAGTTTCTGTTACTGGTGGTGCTGCCAACTTTGTCTTCTATTAGACTAGAGGATAACTAAATTATCTTGATGATACAATACAGTTAAGATGTTTATTCATCAAATTTTAGAAAAAAAATTAAAATATACTATGCTATATTAATGTGTCTACACTTCGTCGTTCGTTAACTTTTGTTTGCAAATTCTCAGTCAAGATTTCCAATGTGATACCCGTCTAATAATTTATTTATCTTATTGATTATTAGAAACTTTTACAACCATTTGGATAATTCTTATTGACTTCACTTTTTAGATTCTGGTTTGTTATTAGGTCTATTACTTGTTTTTACTATTTTGGGTTAAATTATTACTTATTTTTTTATATCTATAAACATTGCTTGTATATTGGCCGGTTTTGTTATTTGTATTATTTTTATATATAAAAGTCTTTTAGAAAATTCACTAATGTAGTTTATTATCGATCACTGGGTTTGGCATTCTCAGCACTAAACAAGTCACGGCGTATAACGTCAACTATGATTACAACATTACAACCACTATTTGTATATTTTTATCACTTTCAATTGATGATCACAGACCAAAAACCAAGTCCTTAATCAATCGATTGGCTGAAAGGATGTACACAATATATGTATATAGTTATGATTTATGATCATCATCTCTTGTATGCATAAACTAGGGAGAGTTTACTTATAACATGATGAATGGCTATTAATGGTCATAACGTGATTGGGTTTGTGGAGTAATATTTAAACTTTGAATGAAACACATATATGAATCATGTTGAAACAAACCTTGATCAACAGTATATACTAGATTTCAAGCTCAAAAAGGACTTATAGGGGTTGCCTTAAGTGCAGATGCAATTAATCTCAAAGCACTATTACCCTAAAGGCTATCTAACCTCAAATATTTAATTCATATTGGACTTTTGAAGGATTCTAATTGAAGTTCTAGATTCTCTTGTTCACCTTTGAAATGATTGCAGATAAATTGGATCATTTAACGGTTCATGCTAAACGTCAAGATTTAAACGCTGCGGTACATCTTGGGATTAACCTTACCCAAATCATCAATACATACTATCATCTAGCTATCAGCTAGCCCATCGTTAATCGATGGATGTGAGTCTACAGGGTCATATATTTGTATCCTCATGATGTTGAAACTTCTGATGGCAGAATCGCTACTAGTCAAGGTCTCAATCTATAAAACACCACACTATTACAAAAGGAAATTCACATATTGAACCTTAACAATTTGATGAGGAATGGCATACAGTTGTAATTAAACCCCTAACTTCTATTGGCGGTCTTGACCGTCTTGAAAGTTTCTCATTCGCTGTATAACAGTATGAACTAGTTCGTCCTTGATGAGAAACCAAGATCTATCTAGATTCGTAAAATTATGAAAAGCTTCTACTATTTCGTTATGGTTGCATCAACGTTGCAGCATCAAATGTAAGAAGTTACCATTACCAAGCCGTCAACACATTATCCATGTTACATGTACGCTATTCGCTTGACCTATCAATGCAAGTTATTAGAACAATTTTGGTAAGGTTTAAGGAATTTCTTTAGATTAATATTGATTGATAGTTGGGCTTTAAAGACTGGGGAATTATTCACTTATTTGCATCACTAGCTAGCAAATTTACAAGAAAGTTTTAGCTGCAGCTATCAGTTAATATAATCAAATATAACAAGAGTACTTGGAACTTGGTCTGTGTATTCTGCGACTTCAACTTCCATAATATCGGAAAGCATACTCGACTAGATCGAATAGTCTTGATTAAGTCTTTAGCTTATATCAGGCTTCAGCTAAATCTTCCAATACAACCTTCAGTCCAAAGCTTTGTCAACTCGAAGAATTGAGACACATTAATCGTTTGTTATTTGATTAAAATTGAATTGCAAATCGATGAACATATAAATTTCAAAAAGATCCGCCAAATGGAGTAATCAGACTTTTGATCGGCGAAAAATGATTGTATCAAAAAGGAAATCTTTAAGATTTTTTCGCAAAAACACCTCGATTTTTACTTATTCGGGAAATTTTTCGGCACGTGACACTCCATTTTTTCATGATGCTCTGAGACTTCAGACGACGCCAAAACTTTAAGATGATGCGGTGGCTCAATGGTAGAGCTTTCGACTCCAGTTAAGGATTTGTGCAATCGAAGGGTTGCAGGTTCAATTCCTGTCCGTGTCATTCTTTATTTTATTTTTCGCTGTTGCGCTCACCAAATTCCGGGTAAACGACAGTCTAGACCCCAAATTTCAAGATGATGCGGTGGCTCAATGGTAGAGCTTTCGACTCCAGTTTGGAATTTAGTGCAATCGAAGGGTTGCAGGTTCAATTCCTGTCCGTGTCATTCTTCATTATTTTTTTGGTGTTGCCCGGGACAGCTTGCGGGTAACCCAAATGGTCGCGATCAAACAATGTTGATGTTGAAAAGAGTAATATTATGGTATTAAAAGTAATAATAAAACAGTCAAGTGAATTGTACAATAAAATAGGTTCTCTGTGTTTTTTGTTTTGTTTTGTTTTGGTTAACTAAGATTAGATTCAATATGAGTGGAAGTCCAACACCTGAAGCTAGTGAAAAAAGCAAAAGTGCTACTGATCAATTATCAGAAAATGTTGCTGAATTATATTTGGAGTCTTTCTCATTTACAACAGCTGCCGCAATTATAGGTTATGTTGATAGTATGTGATAATCCCATTAGGGTTTAACAATTTGAATTTGAAGACTAATAGTCATTTTTTATAGGAAAAGTTTGCGTTACATTGACTGATGGTCGTCATTTATTCGGTGTTTTGAGAACATTTGATCAATATGGTAAGTATTTAACATGGATTGGGAACTATAAAAACTATGTTACTAACTAGTGTGCTTTTCAAATAGGTAGTATTGTATTACAAAACACTGTGGAAAGAATATATTTATCAGATAATAGATATGGTGAAGAATATGTTGGTGTATTATTAATTCGTGGTGAAAATATTGTTATAATAGGTGATGTTGATATTGATAAAGAAGATGAACCATTATCAAGATTAACAAGAATACCATTTCCAGATGCTAAACAATTACAAAAACAATCACAAGATCAAGCACTTGTAGATGGTAAGAAGAAGACAAAAAAATTGCATAAACAAGGGTTAGTTAATGATCATGTATCTGTATTTTAATTCTAGAGAAAAGGTTTTAATGATAATGTCCATTTTTTTGAAAGTAAGCTACAACTTTTGTAGAATTTTAGAATTCGATTTCATAAGTAATAAATAATCATAAACAACATAAGCAATAACATTTCACTAAATTTTACTCAATCTTTTAGTTTTAGCATATATTTTAGAGTATAACTCATTAATATCTTTAGACTTTTTAGCTTCAGCTTTACCTAATTGATTCAAATGAGCTTCATCTGGACCATCAGCAATTCTTAACATTCTTGCACTCATAAATAATTTAGTTAATGGGGTATCTTGACTAACACCTTCAGCTCCATAAACTTGAATAGCCCAATCGATAATTTTACCCACAGTTCTTGGAGCATCTATTTTGGCTATTGATATTTCCTTCTTTGCTTTTTTACTACCAACTAAATCAATTTTCAAAGCAGCTTCCAAGACCAATAATTTGATTCTTTCTAATTCAATTCTTCTTTCAGCAACATCATTAATGAATAATTCCTTTGTAATGAACAATTTCCCAAATATTTCACGATTTGAAGCTCTTTTCAATGCTTGATAAATTGCTTCTTTCACCCATCCCAATTAATCTCATACAATGATGAATTCTACCAGGACCTAATCTACTTTGAATCAAAGTGAAACCTTCGCCTTCTTTATCTAATAAATCAAATGGAACTTTCAAATTATTAAATTGAACTTCACAATGACCATGAGGAGCATCATCAAATCCAAAAACATGTAATGGACGAATAATCTTGGCATTCCCTGTCTTCAGAGCCTTTTTAGCATCAATAACAATAACTGAATGACGTTTATATGGATTTTCAGATTCTGGGGTTGTTTTAGCCATAACTAACCAAACTGAAGTTCTTGGATCACCAGCACCTGAAGCAAACCATTTGGTACCGTTCAAAACAATTTCACGTCCTTGACTAGTTTTTTCAGCTTTCAATGAAATATTCAAAGCATTTGAGGAACTAATTCCCTTCTCAGTCATTAAAAATGCTGATCTAATTTCACCATTTAATAATGGGACTAACCATTTTGCACGTTGTTCTTCATTGGCATATTTAGCAAATAATTCCATATTACCAGTATCTGGAGCATTTGTATTTGTAGCTTCCGGTGCAACATGAGAACGACCAAGGAATTGAGCCATTAAACCATATTCTAAATTTGTAAAACCAGGACCATCTTTATAACCAGCTAAAAACATATTCCAAAGTCCTAATTTTCTAGCTTTTGCCTTCAAATCTTCAATGATTGGTGGGACTTCTGTCCATCTTTTCGTAGGATCATTTGATAATTGTTTGAAATACACTTCATCTGCTGGAATACATTCTTCTTCAACAAACTTCTTAACTTTTGCTAATGTTTCATAACCTTTTGGTGAAATCTTATCTCTAACAAGCTCTGGAATATAGGAATCAAGACTAAGTGACATTGTAAACTATTGTCTCCTTTAAAGAACGCACGGTAATAACCACAATGGTATAAAGGTATAACACAACAATGGGAATTCACAGCTTATTTATAACCAAAATATCCCAGTGTTTTCCCTATTGAGTTTATACCTTTTTCCAACAAATTTTTATGTGGAGAAAGACTACTAAGAATCCGAGGCTACTTAAGAAAAATTGAAAAATCATGTCATTTTTCAAAGTGTCATTATTAACTATGGCAAAAAAATTTATATCGCGATGAGTTTTAACTGATATTTCACTGATTTGTGTACTTTGATTCAAAGGTATTATTGAACCATTTGGTGTTTTTTACTAGAGGATTTAGCTTTTGATCAAGATGCCATTCATCGGATACAAGACTTTGATAGAAGAAGGGGACATCGTGCTCGCTTTCATCGGTAGAGACGCTATCAAACCGATCAGAATCAACAGTGAAGAAACACTAAACACTAGATATGGTGTTTTCCCTCATAAATCCATGATTGGTAAACGTTATGGTTCTCAAATAACTAGTATGAAGGGGTATGGTTTCATTCATTTACTTCAGCCAACTCCTGAATTATGGACTTTATCACTTCCGCATAGAACTCAAATTGTTTATACACCAGATTCAAGTTATATAACTCAAAGATTAGGTATAACTAATGGTTCAAGAGTTATTGAAGCTGGTACTGGTTCTGCTTCATTTTCACATTCTTTAGCTCGTACAGTACATCCACATGGTCAATTATTTACATATGAATTCCATGAATCAAGATTTTTAGAAGCTAAAAAGGAATTTGAAGAACATGATATTGATGTTGTGATAAATCATAGAGATGTTTGTAAAAATGGATTTGAAATAACAAATTATGATGGAGGTTATTTAAATGCTGATTCTATATTTTTGGATTTACCTGCACCATGGGAAGCTATACCGCATTTACCAAAAGTTATAAATAAAAATGAAAAAGTTGGTATTTGTTGTTTTAGTCCATGTATTGAACAAGTTGATAAAACAGTTAAAGCTTTAATAGAACATGGTTGGACCTCTATCGAAATGGTGGAAATCCAAGGAAGAAGATGGGAAGCTCGTCAATCTATGAAAAGAGATGTTGACGATGCAATTTTAAGATTAAAAGATGTTAAAAGACGTAAATTAGAAGGTATTGAAAGAAAAAGAAAATTTTATGCAGATAATGGTGATAATAATTCTAAAGAAACTGAAAATGATTCAAATGATGTTCGTGAAAAGAGAAAATTAGATGAAAAAGAACAAACAAAAGTTGAAAAAACTGAATTTAATCCATTTGGTAGAGGTATGAGAGTCTTGGAAGGTGATCCAAAATATAATTGGTTGAAAGTTTCTAAAAATGAAGCTGAATTGAAATCACATACTTCATATTTAACATTTGCATTCAAAGAAGCAGTTGCTAATTTATGATACACATGATGGATCATTAATAATATATACCTGTATAATAATGATATAATATAAATATCGCATTTAGGAGTTAGAAAATTCAACTACATGTAGTTTAAATGGGTCACATTTTCAAACAAAAAGATATATTTAAAGATATCAAGTACAAAGAGTCTAGACATCAGTCATGAAGACAATCTAGAAATCTCAAAATATTGAAAAATCTTATATTGGAGCTTTCAATATGTCTCTAATTTGTACAAGCACATAAGCTCTGTGCAACAATTCCTCCCTATAATTTCAGCAATTGAAACATATGAAGCGATATTTATTGTCAAATACTTTGTTTGTTGCAATAAAGGTGGCAAATCTAAATGAACAAGCCTAAGCTGTTTGCCTGCTCACTTTATCAATGAACTAATACGCAAGTTTAATCAAGAATTACTTGCCACTTGCCACTTTTCATTATATACTTGACAATCCAATTTCCAAAAATATCCCAATGAATTTCTTCTAAGATCACTAAACTTTTCAAGGAATCATATCAACTTCAACTTTGAAACCTTTTTGTTTCTCAATATAATGTTTTTTTTTTTTTCAACGTAAAACAATTCTTTATATATTCGCGACGATAATGAACAATATAAAAGTTTCCAATCAGATCTCAACCTTTGTAATCTCCATGAACCACTATCAACTTTGAACAATTAGACCAAATAACAAATGCTCAGGCTGGGAATACAAAGGCTCTCTTTGAGCCAGCAAACTCCACGCTCTTTGAATACTTCTGTACGGAAGTTGTTAGCATCTAATTACTCAACAATTATTTCAAAACCCCACGGTTATCAAATAGCACCAATTCAACCCCATTCAATAATACCATCAAGATTACCACCAATTAACAAACGTTCATTCTCTACTTCACCTTTGACAAATTTCACAAGACCCCCAAGATTCCAATCACGTCCACCTACTACATTTTCATTGATATGGCATTTAATACCTGATGGATTGAAAATGATACTAGCCATAATGGGGACCGCTTCTTTTATATTGTTTATTGCAGCTCCATTAATTGTCATTGTATTACCACCATTAGCTGTTGGTGGTTATTTCGCAATGAAGTATTGGCTGAAGAAAAGAAGAGGTGATATGGACTCCAAATGGAGGAATTTATTGAACACTCATCTAACTTATGAAGGTGCAGATTTTGATCAAATTCAATTGAAAAATTTTACATTAGAAAGATTAATCGATGCTTTTGAAACTAATGAAAATGGTATAACTGAATTTTTTAATGATAGTAAAGAGCAACATCATTCATTCCATTCAAGATTTGAATTGACTGGTATTGAAACTATAGATCAAGATTTTAGAATCAGTAAAATGGGGATTCAAGAAACTATTAGTGTTCTTTCATTTGGTCTTAAGGATAAAGATAGTAGAATGGGGAGAATTGCCACTGTGATACTAACGTTACGTCCTAAACAAATTAGAAATCTTTTAGACCAAGGACCACTTCAACAAGATGCCATAATTGAAATCAAACCATTGTTCAATGCCTTCGGGAAATCATTTATACTCAACACAAACAGCGAATTTGACTCCAAACATTCCCCTGAAATCATAGATGTACGTCCACATAACACAAGAAGATACAAATAGATCAAATCATTTAATAAAATATATATAAACTCTTGTAAATAAATGAATAATTTTTGCTTATACGCTTTACGTAATCAGGATATATTGATTATGTAATTCCCAAAATGTTTCCGCGAATTTTAGGGGAAAAGTTCCAAGTTGTTCAAGTTGATTTCAATAAAGGAAACTTATCGCTAAAGATTTGGAATTTGGTGAATTGTACAGATTAATTTAGTTCAATTGTTTTGGTTGAAACTCTTGTGCAATATATAAGATCATATTATAGAGATATTTAAAGAAGATGAGTGAACAACCGATTGGTATGTCTAAAGTTCTGCCCCGGTAGCTAAGCAATCAATATTGATTGAATTAAAGACCCGTTTTATCAACATCATCTCAATTCAAGTACTAACAACTCAATTAACTTTGTGGGAATTGATATGAGGTGGAATGACATTACAAGGATGATTTTTCACTCTTATTTCCTCGAAGTTAATGCTTTAATATAGTTCTTGATCAAGGTACAGGTTTTGTTAAAATCGGTCATGGAGGTAATAATTTCCCAGATCACACATTTCCTTCAATAGTTGGTAGACCAATATTGAGAGCAGAAGAAAGAACTGGTGATATTGAAATCAAAGATATAATGTGTGGTGACGAAGCAAGTGCTGTTCGTTCTGCTTTGCAAGTTTCTTATCCGATGGAAAATGGTATTATTAGAAATTGGGAAGATATGGAACATTTATGGGATTATGCATTTTATGAAAGATTACAAGAAGATACAACTGGTAAAAAAATCTTACTTACAGAACCTCCAATGAATCCTTTGAAAAATAGAGAAAAAATGTGTGAAGTAATGTTTGAAAAATATAATTTTGGTGGTGTTTACGTTGCAATTCAAGCTGTTTTAGCTCTATATGCTCAAGGTTTATCCTCAGGTGTTGTTGTGGATTCAGGTGATGGTGTTACACATATTGTTCCAGTTTATGAATCTGTGGTATTGAATCATTTAACTCGTAGATTAGATGTTGCAGGTAGAGATGTTACAAGACATTTAATTGATTTATTATCAAGAAGAGGTTATGCATTCAATAGAACTGCTGATTTCGAAACTGTTCGTCAAATTAAAGAAAAATTAAGTTATGTTTCTTATGATTTAGAATTAGATGCTAAATTATCTCGTGATACAACTACATTAGTGGAGAGTTATGAATTACCTGATGGTCGTGTGATTAGAGTTGGTTCTGAAAGATTTGAAGCACCAGAATGTTTATTCCAACCAAGTTTAGTTGATGTTGAACAACCAGGTGTTGGTGAATTATTATTTAACACTATTCAACAAGCAGATTTAGATATTAGATCAACTTTATTTAAAGCTATTGTTTTATCTGGTGGTTCAAGTATGTATCCAGGTTTACCATCAAGATTAGAAAAAGAATTAAAACAATTATGGTTAACAAGAGTTTTACATAATGATCCTTCAAGATTAGATAAATTTAAAGTTCGTATTGAAGATCCTCCAAGAAGAAGGCACATGGTTTTCATTGGTGGTGCTGTTTTAGCAAATATCATGGCTGATAAGGATCACATGTGGATTAATAAACAAGAATGGGAAGAACAAGGACCTGCAATCTTACAAAAATTAGGCCCAAGATAATTTTAAATTAAATTAACAATTAAATAAGTTCAAAAAAAAATGAATTGATTTTGTTAAAATGTACACTTATAATGATATGGAAAGTTTTTTTAAAAAAAGTCTGTAGCTACAAGATGGTTGACCCATTATTATAAAAAATTGTCTAATCGTTAATTCATTACTTATTATATATATGTCTAAATATAAATCATTAAAAATATTAATTATTTTGTAATTAATCAGTTTTCTTGTCTTTTTCCTGTCTATAAACTTAATTGTGAAACCCTCCTCCAAACATCATCAGCTAAAGTTCTCAGTTCATCATCGCCAATTGACGATTTTCCAACACCATAAGTAATTGCATTTTTAACCAAATCATTTATAAATTGTTCAGATACAACTCTTGGTTTCAAAAAAGGACCATCAAGAACATCTTGTGCAGTCCAACGTTCATTTGGATCACGAAGTAAACATGCTTTGATAGTTTCAATTGCAGTACCTGGAACTTTAACACCACCCAATCCCTTTTCAGGGTATGAAATCTTAACATCTGGATTCATGATTGCCAATAACCTTTGAGTTCCTTGATATCCTCCATATGGTGCACGACCATAAATCATTTGATAAATAATACAACCACATGACCATATATCTGAGGGTTTACCAACCTTCCATGTACTTTTATGATGTGACGTTGTTTCTGCTAATTGCTGATTATTATCAATTAAAGCTTCAGGTGCCATATAATTTGGTGTACCAATTTGATTTTCACGATAAATATTCATTGTATGATCAGGAACGGCATTTGCAATACCAAAATCAATGATTTTCAACATACCTTTAACAAAAAGGAAATTTGCAGGTTTCAAATCTGAATGAACAATACCAGCATCATGAACTGCTTTAACACATTTTAATACTTCATTTGCATGGAACCTAACAAATTCAATATCTAATGGCAGTTCTAATCTTTTAGTTAAAACATATGAAAGATCTAAATCACCGCATTCCATAACTAGAACTAAAGAACCTTGGCCCAAAGAGTGGTCGATTAACCTAACAACCCTTTCTTTATCCCTCAACTTTGTTAAAAGATCAATTTCACCTTTAAAACCTTTGATACTGGAATCATCAAATTCATCAAAAGAAATTTTTTTAACTGCATAAACTTTATTATTTGTTGATTTGACTTTAAAAACTTTTGAAGATCCACCTTTACCTAAAAGATCCAATTTCTCATATTGCTTACCATTAATGGACATTATTCTGGAGCTCGATCTTTGATATGATAGGTCTGGGGCTTTTAATGGTTCAACTTGCTGTACATGGTGTTCTTGGTATACTGGTTTCACTGTTTTTTCTATGTTAGCCTTCAGTGTATTCTGTGATGATATTCTTTCTTCTTGTTTTATATTTTGATTTAAATCTGACAGGGGTAACAAAGGTTTCCTGGCGACCTTTGAAGGTCTTTCTATGGAATTCAGTATATTCTTTGGCCTAATATCAATGTTTTCTTTATCTTCAAAAACTTGCACTCTTCCTTGACCAGCCTTGAAATCATTTTTAGTATCTTTGCTGCGATAATCAATGTTCTTGTGATTTTTGAAAGATGATGATGATCTCAGATCTGTATCAGCTTTGAAAAGTTTTTGTCTTGGTTCAGGTCTATAAGGAGATTTTTGATTAATATCATCTTCGATTTTGGTATATAAAGCTTCTCTTAATCTGGCGGGACTGTTCTGGGCTAATGTTTGTTTGGTTTGGTTTCTTTGTTGTTCAAAATATAGTTTTACAAGTTTTGGTAATTCATTTGATGGTAAATTGTACTTCTTAGAATATTGATATGGATTCAACCCTTCGAAATCGAATGGTGTTTTCTGTGGTGTGGATTGAAAGCTGTTTGTAGTGTATGGAGAAATCTTTCTAGCTCTTGGTGTAACAACCGGATCAATGATTTGTTTCTTTGGAAAATCCTCCTTATTTAATTGGTCATCTCTTTGATCATTTTGGTTTTCTTTGTTCTCTTCATCAGGTTCTTCAATTTTGACAATTCTTTTTGGAGGTCCAAGAGATCCTAAAGTTCTATTACGCCTTATTGAGCTTCTTAATCTTATATTACTGTGATCTGATCCAAAGCTGTTGTTATTTGAAGATCCTATATGATGTAAAGGAGTTTTTTGATGTTTCTCATTTGGTGATGAAGATGCCATGGATTGTAGATCATTATTCACATTCTTGGTGAAGATGGTTTCATGTTCTGATTGATTTGTATGTGATGTATGGTTATTAATGTTATTATTGTTGGTGAAATTGCTGCCCTGTGAGCCATTTATTATACTTGATTGTCTATTGAAATTGACCCTTTTGGGTACATGATGTTGAAACTTGAATTCACTTTGTTCAGATTCTTTATCTTTTTGAAGCAAAGCAAGAGCATAATCACTTAAAGCTGGGGGTTGATCTTCATCTTCTGAGTCTGTACTATCCAAATATGATGATTTTTTGGTATTTGAAGTTTCATTAAACGATTGACCCATGGTATCAATATTCCCATGATTTATATTAGAAGCTAGCATTGATTTATCAAACGTGTTCCTGTATTTGCTAATTCAATAATTTGTTGATTGTATGTATATGAATAATGAATTAGATCTATTTGAAGTTTGATAAGAATGTTGAGGTTGTGTTATAATATCATTAGCTAGCAGTATGATTTTTATTTGAAGTTGATAATGGCTTTAAAAAAATGGCAAAAATGTATGAATGAAATGAAATGGACAAAATGCGTGTTTTCTTCCCTCGATATCTAGTGATAATGCTTTCGTTAATGGAGCACTGAAGCTTTCTTCTATGATTATTCTTGCCCTATTGGTTTTGTCTTTGGTCTTTAAACTTTTTCGTGAAATTGCACTACCCACTATAAAACTTACAAAAGTTTATAGATTTGTATTTTTGTCTTTTGATTTTGTGTTTACTCGCGACTGCCTATTTCGGAAATTTGAAAACACAAAAACTAAGAAACCATGGCAACGATAAATACGTTTCGAGATAAAAGTGGTTAAATGACGCTCAAAATGAACTAAAAGTTAAGCAAATGGTTAACAAAGATATCTAGAATAATTAAGTCTGAAATTTTGGCCAAAAAAATAACAAATAAAGGCACAAAATCGAAAAAAGCAAAAAAAAAATGAACTTTGCTCCACGGCAGGTTCGAACTGTCGACCTTCAGATTATGAGACTGACGCTCTACCGACTGAGCTAGTGGAGCCAAAGTATAGACAAAAATGATTTTTGAAATTCCCAGTTCTGGTTGCTTGCTTACATAATAGCTTACCTAATTTCATCTTAAAATATCTTTAATTCAATATTGACATATTTTATTACCCTAAATATCACTCTCAAACAATTTTAAGCTTCATAATATTATATTTATAGTTATTATAAGCCATTTTGAAGGAAAAAAATATTTAACTTTTTTTAAATTTTGTAATTTGAAGGAAAAATAAAATTTATGTGGTTGATAATTATTTTTAATCTGAAAATTCAAAATTTAATTTTCCTTAAAATAGCATTAATGATAGATATATATCTTACTGGGGATCACATATGGTGGTGGAAATTGTTATTGAGATCTTCTTATTCTTAAAATCTATGTTAATTCAACTTTTTTAGAATGGTTCATATTAATAATTAATTATATAATCAGCTAACTAAAAGTTCAAAAGTTCCGATAAAATCCGGTGAATATGTAAATGGAAATCAATGACTACTGAGTTTTCCTGATTGATAATTCTCTTTCAACTCAAGAATGTATATTAATAACTACATGAGCTAAGGGGAATTATATAGTATCGTTGTTAACAGACGTTAACATCTTAAATTATATTTCCACTTAATGTTTTTATTACGTCCTTTTAACTTTTAAGGTTTCCTTTTAATATTTTTATTTCTGGGCAGAGGGCTGCCTAATTTTTTGAAATTTTAGACAGAGCGTTAAAGGGATCCCAGTGTAAAGTACGTAGACAGAAACAAAATAATAAAGATTAACAGTATTCAACAGTAGATCATAAAACTTTGAGAGATCCTGAGCAAAGATTTTCTTAATTTAGTTAATTTCGTTGATCCAACTTCCTACCAATTCAACATTAATTGTCAAAACTGTGGTTCTAGTTTACAAATTTCTTGCGGTTACTATTTTGTTATTTAAGATTTATATCAAATTAATTATTTAAGAGATTTAATATTACTTTAAACTTAGGGATCAAAGCTTAGAGGTTGACGGCTGCACCGCTGCACCTAAATCATTTGCTATTTTACCTAATACCGAACGTCTAGCAATAAACTCGTAACTATAGGTTAAACAGCTATTGTGACTTTTTAATGACTTACATTAGTGTATAATTTCCCCATAGTTTAGGTGGCCAGTGAACACTGAATGCTACTCCAAATAATTACTTCCTTAATTCAAGTTGCTATGGTGTAACAATTTACACTGTACAGTTGTAAATCTTGAATAACTTGGAAGTTGGTACAAAGATAAAAGGTAAAAGTGGTAGCTAAAAAATATTGGGACGTATGGTCTTGATCAATTTATAATAAATTACTTGTTCACATGTGTTGAATACTGGTTTATGTGGTGCCTTGTACTACGTGACCCCGGTAAAATAATCTTCAAAACTTAGAGCTTGATCAAATTAGGGCAAGTCAATCCTAGGATATATCCTGGATCCTGAAACTAATAATTACAATTATGGCTAAATCATAACCAAGTTACCAACCCACCAACCCCCAGATTTTATAATGTTGCTACTGTCTACTGCAATTTGAAATTTTCTAGACGGATCTGTGTAGAACATGTCACCAATTTCTTGGTCAATTCGAATGATGAGGTTGCTGATGCCTAAAACTTGAGAATGTAAACAAATTTGGAAATTCTCAGCATCATAGAATTGTAATCATACATCTAAGGTAAGATAAGTCTAGAGGTCATAGAACAGCATCCCACCGTTTATGACCGGTATTGAGCTGTACGTAAATGTGTTAAAATCTTGATATGTTTATTGTTTACCGTTCCTGAAATAGATGAAATAAAAATTTGTGTAGAATTTGATGTGATTTTTTCAGTTTTTCGCATAGGCAGGTTTAGAAATCGGGTATAAAGTACAAACTAATTACAAAGACAATAGGCGAGTCATAATAGAGAAAGGATTTAGTCAGTAAGTGTTATACACTGAGGACTGAGTTTGAAATACGTTTAATAAACCGTCCTTAGTTATTAGGCGATTGGACAGCTTAATCTGATTGTTTGATGTTCGAATTTCTTCGTTTTTAATGTTTACTTTTCGTACTTAAAATAGTTGTGGATTAAGCGAAATGCACATTTCCAAAGTACCAAGCACATACCGAAACTCAAAGGAACATGGGAAATAAGGAGGCACAAACCAAACACACAAGTGAAATTATAAACTATAAAACTAGTTGGAGATCCACTAAATCGTAGTAAAGATTTCGTTAACACGAGGTGTCTATTCCATTGTTAAATACCAGATCATAAAAAGTGCTATATATACCACTCATCGAACATCATTTTAGTGTTTGTGGTTCAAATCTGAAACACTTGTGAGAACATTGAGACAACACAACACCAACTCATAACGTTTGCTGTGCTTTGCTTTAGGAAATAACCCATTCAATTCCTACTGTTAATCAACTGGTTATTATACAAACAAACCCAACATTTCAAGCAATTTATCAGTATTAATTTATTGATTATCCAGCATTTATTTCACCAAATTTCAAGTGCATATATTTTTTTTTCTTTTAGCGCATCGCTGGGAAATTTGTTTTTTTTTTTACCTATAATTAAAAATTTGAGAAAGGAATCGTCATCAACGCCGAGTATCCACAAACAAACAATATAACAAAAGTCTTTAAAACACAGTTCAAAGCTTGCTAATTCCAAAGATCAGTGGAATAATCATCAGAACAGTTGAATCAACTAGGTTATCACAATTTAAACGCGGTTTTTAGCCTTGGTTTTCATCATTTTGATCTTTTTTGAACTATTATAAAGCGGTTAGCAAAAAGATCCCACAACAACTGATCAGGGAAAGAATAGTTGATATTATCATCAATAGCTCCTTTCAAAGATACCCAAGAGTACTCTTTACATACCATCACAATCGCTCAGCAACATCACATTTGATTTCCAAACTACGCGCTCGCTAAATCAACATTTACAAGAAAAGAATCAACCATCAACCATCAATCATAAACATCAACCATAAACATCAACAACATGTCTGTCGCATCTTCATCCCATCCTTATAGACAGCAAGTACGCCCATCACAGGATAACCAATCTACAGCAGGTCTGTTGAAGGAAACATCTGTGCTATTAGCCAACAGGGTCAAAGCTCATCAAAATAACAATATGGATAACTCATCACCTCAATATTCAAACCCAAGCTCTGGAAATACATATCAAAGTGCCACTCAAAGTATCAACAACTATGAACAGGGCGGTTTTATTCAAGATGATGTTCCAGGTGCACCACCTGTACCAACTGCTGAAGCTTATCATGAAGTTCCTCAAATTTCAGCTCAACAAGATTATCAACAACAATATCAACAAGATTATCAACAACAATACCCACAACAACAAGGTCAACAAATCAAAGAAACTTTTGTATTTGCTGATCCAAACCACCAACAACAACAACAAGTTCCATATATTCCACCTCCACCAACTATCCAATCTCATAACATGGTTAATAGTAATGGGGTTCCAACTCCAAGATCTTCAGTTGATTCAGCAGGTACAAACCAAAGACAAGCAATTTTCAATAATCATCAAGTAAATGATAGTTCAAGTACAACATCAATCCCAAGAGCTCCTGATACTCCAGTTGGTGCTCGCTCTTTCAGTTCCCCTCCAATTCAACATTTATCATTAGATTATCAAACAAGATCTGAAGAAAATCTAAGTTCAAGATCACAAAGTCCTCCAAATTCTCAAGGTTATTCAACCGTTTCATCTAAAAAACATAATAGAGCTTCAAAATCTGTTGATTTGTCACATCTTTATCTTTTGGATAGAAATGAATCTACTCATTTCACTTTAACAAATGAAAGTTTAAGTGATGTTTCACAAAATTTAATTAGACAATACCTTGGTGAAAATTCATCTTCATCTTTATTGCCAAGAATGAAAACCATAGAAATGTATCGTAAAAATGTCAAAAAATCAAATGATCCAAAAGTTTTATTTCAATATGCTCAATATATGTTACAAACTTCATTAACTATTGATAACACAAGACCAGATGCAACAAAAGAAGAAGTTGACTTAAAGAAACAATTTTTAAAAGAAGCTGTTCATTATTTGAAAAAATTATCTGATAAAGGTTATATAGATGCTCAATATTTATTAGGTGATGCTCATAGTTCAGGTGCATTGGGAAAAATTGATAATAAGGAAGCATTTAACCTTTTCCACGTTGCAGCTAAACATGGTCATGTTGAATCAGCTTATAGAACTTCTTATTGTTATGAAGAAGGTTTAGGTGTGGGCAGAGATTCAAGAAGAGCATTAGAATTTTTGAAATTTGCTGCATCTAAAAATCATCCAGCTTCAATGTATAAATTAGGTGTTTATTCATTTCATTCAAGAATGGGTCTTGCTGATAATGTCAACGTCAAGAAAAATGGTATTCAATGGTTATCAAGAGCAACTTCAAAAGCTAATGAATTAACTAATGGTGCTCCATATGAATTGGCTAAAATTAATGAAAAAGGGTTCTTAGATATTGTTATTCCAGATCGTAAATATGCAATGGAATTATATATTCAAGCTGCTTCATTAGGTCATATAAAGAGTGCTGCAATTTTGGGTAAAGCTTATGAATTAGGTGATGAAGTGATACCTCAAGATGCTGATTTATCTATTCATTATTATACACAAGCTGCTCTGGGTGGGGATGCTGAATCAATGTTATCATTATGTGCCTGGTATCTGGTTGGTAACCCACCAAATTTGGAAAAAGATGAAAAAGAAGCATTCCAATGGGCTTTAAGAGCTGCAAATCAAGGTTTACCAAAAGGCCAATTCGCTGTTGGTAACTTCTTTGAAAAAGGGTTAGGTATTGAAAAAGATTTAAATACAGCTAAACAATGGTATGAAAAAGCAGCTCTGAATCATGATGAAAGAGCTCAAAATAGATTAAACAAATTAAATGGGGTTAATATTCAATACAACAACAAAACAATAAAGAAATTAAGAAAAAAAGCATCTTCAGGATCAATTGATAAACTGGCACAAGAAGAAAAAGATAAGAATTGTATTATAATGTAAAGAAAACAAATTATTTTGACAAAAACACACAAAAAACATAATTCAATTAGGTGGATATAGAAAATGTATTAACTCAAAGGAGTTACAATTAATTTTATGAATATAAAGGATTTAAAAATATTTTTTAATATGAAATGGAATTTATTAAACTTTGTTTAATTACAAAGACGGCATAACATAATAAATCGCATAGTGACTATTTTGGATAATTATTTAATAATTTTTGAAACAATGGTTAGCTTTTAATTTTTTTTGATTTTAAACATAATACAAATATAATATTTTAATTTTTCAGAGCGTTCATTTGTAGAGCTTAATTAATAGATAATTACGTTGATATTTCTTTGAATATCGAAGGTCGTTAAAGCTCAATCATACGGCATAGCCAAAATTGAGATAAATAGACGTGTTTAATTTGGTAATTATAATTAGGAGATGGTAAACAGAAAATTAAGATCTACAACAACAATGATTCATTAATCATTCAATAAATAATAGATAATCATCTATCAAAACATTTATAATCTGTAAATCATTATATTGAAAGTAAATTCTAATTTGATCTATTTGAATGTGCGGATCCAGGTCTTGAAGTTTCTTTTCTAGTTAAAGAATTTGTACGTTTTAATTTTTCATTTGCTTCATTACTATTCTTCCTTATTATATTCAGATCTCTTGTTGATGTGGCTAAAGGTTGTTTATATGGTTTATCAGGAATTGGCATTAATGGTGAAGCTATTGACTTTTTTTCTTCTTGATCTGCATCAATCATCAATTGATCACTATGAGAACTTTCATTTGTTTTAGTTCTTTGAATTGGAATTTCCCCATAAATTTCTTCCCTATGTAATTCTTCAATTTCATCACGACTTAATGATTTTGGTAAATCTTTATGTATTTCAAATTTAGGTCTTTTAACCATTGGTTCTTCTTCATCAACCGAATATCTTATTGAAGAAATATGTTTTTGTAAACTTTGAATAGATTCTTGAGTTTTAGTTTGAAGTTGATCAAAAAATGAGTTTTGCTTGGATAAGTAATTATCAACAAGTTGTGGCTTGGTATTCTCCAACTCTTTACCAATTGTTTTAAATTCTTTAGATATACTTGCAAAAGAATCAGTGATGGTTCTTTGAAAATTATTTAATTGTGAAGTTGAAAATTCTAATGATTGACCATTGATTTCTTTTAATTTTTGTGCATGATTGTTCAAGCTGTCCATGTTAGAGTCCAAATTAGATATTGTGTATTCAACCTTGGATTCCTGGCTTTGTTTGTTTGTTTCAATATTACTCATTATTGTTCTTGTATTATTCTGTAAATCACCATTATAGCCTTCTAAACTATTACTGAATTGAGTTTTTTGTTCATTCAAATGTTCTTGAAATTTAGTTTGATTTTGGAGCCAATTTTCACTAATGAATTTATCAAAGTTGTAGGTAAAGTCAGTTTGTTTGGAAGCAATATGTTCAAGTTCAGGTTTAATATGGTCTAGCTCATCTTCAACCCTCTTATTTCTGTCTTCATCATAAGAGTCAATCAATGATGTGATTTTCTCTAGTAGTTGTTGTTTTTCAAATTTAGACTTCTTTCTTTCACTCTCTTTGAAATTTTCTAGTTTGATTGTTTGATGTTTGATCATATCAACATATTTTGTTTGGTGCTCTAAAAGTTTATTTTTCAAATCTATAATTTCAGCTGATTGAACCTCTAGTTGTGTTTGAACAGTTTCAAATGATGTTTTAACTTGTTGGTTAATCTTTTCAAAGCATAATGAAACCAATTTCTCAAATGCAGATAGATCTGAAAGTAAAGACTGTGATGACTTGGAGTTTTCTAATTTAAATTCATCTAATTCAGATATAATTTGTGATTTGATTTCCTGTTTGACATGTTCAATTTGATCAATTTCTTTAGTTGTTAGAGAGCTTTTATCAACAATGGATCTTATCAATTCATCAACATTGATGACAAAGTTTGATTTCACTTGCTCAATATCTTGACGTTTAGACTTGATTTTTGACTGTTGAGAATGAACCATTTTTTCGAAATTATCAGTTAATATATTTGACAATTTCGTACTGTCTTTATGGAATTGGCTTATAACTAGATTGACACCTTCAGATTTTTTCACTAGTTCTTCTTTTTCAACGTCTAAAGTTTCAACATTTTGTTTTTCAAGCTTAGATTTATGATCAACTCTTGAATATAACATTTCTTTTTCTTGAATCACATCTTCCAATAACCCAGTTAAAGATACACCGATCTTATGAAGTTCATTTTCTGTAGTTCTATATTCTTCACTAACAAATGTCTCAAATCTATGTTGCTCTTCACTTTTATTCAATTTTTCAGTTGTATCTATCAATGATTTATTTAATTGTTCATTTTGTTGTTTTGAGTCTTCAAGGTCACGTTCTGCTTTATTAATTTGTTCTAATTGAGCTTCAAAATTTGTTTTAAATTTCTTGATTTGTTCCTCAAGAACATCCATTCTTAATTTTTGTTCATCAACTTGAATTCTTCGACTTTCACTTTCAGCTGTGACTTTTTGCCAATTTTCCTCAGTAACATATATACCATTCTTAGATCTAGTAGCATTTAAATCATTTCTAAGTCTTTCTATTTCCTGTACATATTCTTTGATAAGCATCTTTTTAGACATACTTGAATTTACTTGAGGTTTATTTTTAATATTTTTGGCTCTATTAGCGTATTCTAAAGTACTTATGGTTTCTTCTAATGAAACTTTTGCTGGTGAAATTGTTGCAATGATACATGTTTTTGTTCTACCACCTAATGAATCTTGTAATAATCTTGTAAGTTTAGATTCCCTGTATGGTATATGAGGCGATTGATCAACAAGTGCATTAATAACACGACCAAGGGTCAAAAGACTTTGATTAATCATACCTGCTTCTCTTGCACGTTTATTTTCAGCACCTGATCTATTGATATTTTCTGAACCTGCCAAATCAACTAAATTCAATTTACCAATTTTAAGATATTCCTCTCCGGAGACTGGATCAACTTCTTTCATATGAACAGTTATAGTGAAAACAGTATGTGATCTTGAAGATAAATCATTACATTGTGTGGCTGCAACTTGACGTTTATATGAACCATCAGCAAGAACTTTCATACCTTCAACAGCTGATTTGACATAAATTTCTTCCATACCTTGTACCATGATGGATTTCTTATTTGGTTCTTCAAATATTCTAACTTTACGATCACTATTTGTTTCATTATTTAATAAATCTCTTAATTCTTCATTATATAATTCAATGAATGAAATTTTTACAGAAAAATCAGGATTTTTTTCCAAATGGTTGAATAATTGAGTTAATGTTCTTGGTATTATACCGGCATTTTCTGATAATTGTGTACCACTCATTTCAATATCACCACTCATTGTATATGTTTTACCTGTACCTGTTTGACCATAAGCGAAAACAGTACAGTTATAACCTTGAAGCATTTCTTCCAAAACACCACTTGCAATACCATCATAAACCATTTCTTGATCACTTTCAGCACCAAATACTCTATCAAATGTATATGTCTTATTACTTACAGACATTGGTCCTGTTTGTAAAACAATTTCTTTACCCATATGACCCATAGTTGATACCACAACTCCACTATTCTCTTTGATTTCTCTGTCATTTCTAGATCTGCATCTGACATAAACCGATATATGTGATTCTTCTTTACCATCAACATCACTTTTTCTCTTACTAGTAGTTGATTGTTTTGGTTTGGTAAAAGAACCTGAAGAACTATTTGGAGGATGAGCTATAGAAGAGCGCTTTTTTGACACATCTGAAGCTCTTGACCTAGCGGGAGCTAATGATGTCCTCATACCGGGTCTAATTGAATTCCTATCTGACATCTTTAGCACAGCAATTCTTATCTTTCTATTGTCTTCAGTTTTCCTTCGTTGAAGAATCTTATTTACTTTTGAGATCTGTATCTCTCAAATATTAATGTTTTGATTTTTTGTTTACATATTTTTCTGGTACATAAAGCATTTTATCGCGATTTCAGATCTCCATGACAACAATTTATAAAAGAAATACTAGAAATCGTATACTAATCTATTGTTCAATTCAATCGATTTAAAAATCATTTGAATAGTTTATAGATGTGGTTTTATATATAAGTATTAACTTTTTAGAACTAAATACCATTATCATTCTTATTTTATTGCTTACTTGCCACATTTTCTTCCAAATCGGGTAATTTTCAGGCACCTGACTTTGCGATATGTGGTTTTAACCAATCTCTTTGGCTGATGCATTCATAATTTATACCCATGGGTTTTGAAATATTTTTCTAATCTATTCTAGTCATTCTATTGTTTAAATTGAGTTTAGAATTAATCAATTGATACAATATTTACAAAGATGTTTACTCGTTCAATCTTAAGAACCACTGCTTCAGTTGCAAGAACTACCCGTGTTGCTCCAAGAGCCACTCCAATCTTCACCAGAGGTGTTAGAACTTTTAAACAAGAAGATCAACCAAGATTAAGAATCGGTTCAGTTGCTCCAAATTTTAAAACTCAAACTACTCAAGGTCCAATTGATTTCCATGAATACGTTGGTGATTCATGGGTTGTTTTCTTTTCACATCCAGCTGATTTTACCCCAGTTTGTACCACTGAATTAGGTGCTTTTGCTGCTTTACAAGAAGAATTCACCAAGAGAAACACTAAATTAATTGGTTTATCTGCAGAAGGTTTAGAATCACATAACGCATGGGTTAAAGATATCGAAGAAGTTTCTAAATTAGACAAATTTTCATTCCCAATCATTGCTGATACCGATAAAGAAGTTTCATTCTTATACGATATGGTTGATGAAGAAGGTTTCAAAAACTTGAATGGTGGTATTGTCCAAACTATTAGATCAGTTTATGTTATTGATCCAAGTAAAAAAATCAGAATTTCATTCACTTACCCACCATCAGTTGGTCGTAACTCTGCTGAAGTTTTAAGAGTTATTGATGCTTTACAATTAACCGAAAAAAGAGGTGTTGTTACTCCAATTGACTGGACTGAAGGTAAAGATGTTATTATCCCACCAAGTGTCACTGATGAAGCTGCTAAAGAAAAATTCGGTGATTTCACTAAAGTTAAACCATACTTACGTTTCACCAAAGCTTAGATATAATATATATAGTCTTTGAAACTGAATGGAGAAATTAGCCGTTTTTCCTCCACGGTGATTTCTTTGCTTATACACAATATGATATTCTTCTGATATTCATGTAGAATAAAACCATACACTGTGCCCTTTCTGGTTGGATGCTTTAATTAGATTTTATGCCATTTTCATGTCAAAATTTCAAATTTCCCCTATGTAAATATTTTTGTTCGCACTGCAAAATTTAAATCCTGGAGGAAAAATTGTTTTTGGAAATACTAAGAGAAAAAACCAATTTACACTACAAAGCTTTTACCTAAATCCCAAACACAACTCAACAACAAAGAGAAACTCCTAGTAAAAGAGAGTAAAGAGGTATTCATCCAGCTAGAATCATACACAGAGACGCGTTTGATGATATTTGAACAGAGAAGACTGTGATTTCGCGTTGCCGCTTTTAACCAATATTTTGAACCAATAGTTGAAGAGCCAAAGCCAAAGGACATAAGACAAAGGCATCATCAACACAAGGAATAGATCACAAATCAAACAGAACATCAACACAATATGAGTGACAACTTCACCGACACAAACAAGTACGCCACGTCACTGAACTTGGGCAGATCAAACAGCCAGGATAACACTTCAAGAAGTAATAGTATTGGTGGGATACCTGTCAACCAATTCAACAATGGAGCTGAAGTGCATCAAGGATTCAATAACCAACACCAAGCTCAAACGAGAAACTATCCACCTATTCAACCATCTCCAGGGCTTCCATCATTGGCCCCTTTGAGACCCCTAGCTCAAGCTCCACCACATCATCAAAGATCAGCTTCACCTCAACCAATACAACCAAATCAACAACAACAACAACCTTCACCCAAACCCAATACAACTTCAACAGCCTCCGCACCTAAGAAAAGAGCTAATAATTCTAATGAAACTAAGAGTAGAAAGAAACAGAATTCACAGGATGAAAAGAACAAGCTAAACACTTTAGCAAATTTAGCAGTTAGCCCGACCCCTGATGCATCACAACCAGGAAATTCTAAAACCCAATCTACATCACAATCTAATTCACAAGCCCATCAACCCGCAGGTCATCGTCCAGTCACATCATGTACACACTGTCGTCAACATAAGATCAAATGTAATGCTTCAGAAAGATTCCCAGCTCCTTGTCAACGATGTGAAAAGATGGGATTAACTTGTGAGATTGATCCACAATTTAGACCTAAAAAGGGTAGTCAAATACAAAGTTTGCGTAATGATGTTGATGAATTGAAACTGAAGATTGAATATTTACAAAGAAATGAATCATTAATTGCTCAAGCTTTAGCTAACCAACAACAAGTTAGTAATTTCCCAAGAAATGAACATGCTCCATCAGTTAGTTCACCATTAAACTCCATGAGTGGTGATTCACCACCAAGTGGATCAACTTCTTTGAAAACTATTTTGAAAAGAGATCCTCATTTATTAGTTGATAGAAGAAATTCACAACCTGGTTCAATACAGAGTAATTCTCCAAGTTCAGCTCAACAGTTATTGAATGATTCAGCTCCAACAAATAGTGACCATTCCAAAGATCTTCCACCTTTCCTCGAAATGTCAGTTAGAGCTAACACACCAGTTCCAGAAGATCATATAGCCTCACCACATTCACAAAGATCAACTGCATCAAGTAATATAACGGAATTTATACTTGGTGATGTTAATATACCTTTGAAAAAAGCTAATGAATTACATGAAAGATTTATGCAAGTTTATAATCCATTTTTCCCAATTATGCATTCAAATAATGCATCTGAATTATATTCTCAATCACAATTATTATTCTGGGTTGTTTGTTTAACTGCATGTTCATCAGATCCAGAGCCAACATTATACAATCAATTATCATCATTAATCAAACAATTAGCAATTGAAACTTGTTGGATTCGTACACCAAGATCAACACATATTGCACAAGCTTTATTAATATTATGTATGTGGCCTTTGCCTAATCAAAAAGTTTTGGATGATTGTTCATATAGATTTGTTGGACTTGCCAAAAGCCTAGGTTATCAATTAGGTTTACATAGAGGGAAATTTATAAGTGAATTTTCTAGAACTCAAGTTGCATTACCAGATGCTGAAAAATGGAGAACAAGATCATGGTTAGGTATTTTCTTTGCAGAACAATTTTGGGCTTCACAATTAGGTTTACCACCATCTTTACAAACTGATTATTTAATTGAAAATGCAAGAATTGATAAAAATTTACCAAAAAATTTTAGATCATTAATTTCATTATCTATATTTCAAGCTAAATTAGTCAATGTTATGGGTTCAAGTGTTACAAGTCCCGATGGATTAATGGAAGCAAGAAATAGAGCAGGTTCATTAGCAATTCTTGAAAGAGAATTAGAAAGACTTGTTTTCAAATTAGAAATTGATGATATTTGGGTTGAAATTTATTATTTATATGTTAAATTAACAATTTGTTGTTTTGCATTTTTACCAGAAACTCCAACAGAAGATCAAACAAAATATGTTACACAAGCTTATTTATCAGCAACAAGAATCATTACAAACGTTTCAAAGATTTTAGAGACTAAAGCATTAATTGAATTACCAATTTATATAAGACAAAGTGTTTCATATTCAGCATTTATATTATTTAAATTACATTTAACACCATTATTACTGGAAAAATATATTGATTCTGCAAGACAATCTATTGTTACAGTTCATAGATTATTTAGAAATCAACTATCGGCATGGAAAGATGTTGAAAATGATATATCAAGAACTGCACAAGTTTTAGAAAAATTGAATTTTGTCCTATATACACACCCAGAATTATATACTAAAAATGATGGTATTATAACAAGAATGAGATCACATTTAACAGGATCATTATTTTATGATTTAGTTTGGTGTATTCATGAAGCAAGAAGAAGAACGTTAGAAGAACAAAAAAATGGTAAAACTCCAACAAGACCACAAATTCAACAACAACAGCAACAAGATGGTGATCGTAAAAAACCAATTCCATTGCCATTTTATAATCAAATTAATAGAGATGATTTCCAAACTATTACTACTACAACACCAGGTGGTACAACAATTACAACATTAGTTCCAACTGAAAATGCAATGACAACTGCTACTGCAAATGCCACAGCTGCAGGGCTTTCTAAACCAAAAGATATTAAAGGTATTCCAGTTAATATGTTGGATTCAACAGGTTCAATTGCAGCATCTGCACTTGGGAATAGTAATATAGCATCATTGAATAATTCATCATCAAATTTACAAGATTTAAGAAGAGTTGTTCAAAAAAATAATGCAAATGTTTTAAATAATAATAATAATAGTACTAATAATATTTCATCCTTATTAACAAATGATTCAAATTCAATTTTAAATAATGGTAATCAATCACCAAATAGATTTAGAGACTCACAATCACCGAATGGAGCAACACCAACAGCAAATTCAAATCAATATCCAGTTAATTTTGATTTTAGTGGAGTTCAAAATGTTCCATCACCAAGTAATCCAAATTTTGGAAATGGGTTTGATATTAATAATCCTTCAAATTCAAATGAAGGAATTACAAAAGAAGATTTTAATTCATTTTTCCAACAACAAAGTGCAGGTTGGATGGAAGGTAATGATGATGTTTTAGGTTGGTTTGATATGAATATGGCACCTGAATTTTAAATATGTATTTATGGGGTATTTTATCATGTGTTTAAAGGATTTTTAATTTTTAATGAATATTGTAATTTTATCAAAAATTGGATGTAGTTTTATAATAGATGTACATATATTAAAAAACAAAATTAGGGTATAAGAAACAAGAAAAACAAACATTGAAAAGAACTGAAAAAGGCCCAAGGGAACACCATATGTTGATATATATATAAATATTGATTTTTTTTTTCGTTTTTCATTCGAATTATTATGAATATAAGATTATTCATCATCATCTTTTGGATCACCAATACCATCTTCATAAATTGCAAAAACAGTTTCAGATTCAGGTAAACATGGAGAATCATAAATTTTACAAATTCTTTGTTCACCTTTACCTTTTTTCAAACTTAATCTTGTTGTTGAAGAATGAGCAATAATATTACCACCAATTGGTTTTTTAGGATCAGGATTAAACATCATACCACCATCAACTTGAGCAACAACTTGATTTGTTATAACCACAGCAATACCAAATTCATCAGCTAATCTTTGTAAAGTTCTCATATATTTTGCAACATGCATTTGTCTTGCACTTAATTCACCTCTACCAGCAAAATCAGTTCTATATAACGCCATTATAGAATCAACAATTAAAAGTGAAAATCTTGATTCAGACATCATTGCAGCAGCTTGATTTAATAATTGTAATTGATGATCAGCATTATAAGCTCTTGCATAAGCAACATTATCTAAAGCATCATCTTCATTAAGACCATATCTTCTTGCAATAGAGACTAATCTAACAGGTCTAAAAGTCCCCTCTGTATCGATATAAAGACATTTACCTTCACCACCACCCATATCAATAGGTAATTGACAAGTAACAGCTAAAGTATGACATAATTGAGATTTACCAGTTCTAAATTCACCAAATAATTCAGTTATTGAACCTGTTTCAATACCACCACCAAGTAATGTATCTAATTGTTTTGAACCAGTAGTCAAGCAAATCAATTCACTTCTTCTATGATGGAATTCAGAAGCAGTTGTAAACCCCATTGGAACTAATTTTGAAGCTTCAGCTAATAATTTATCAGATTTAGCTTCAGATATACCTTTAACAGTTAACAAAGCTCTTTTTGGAGTATAAGCAATAGCTTCCACAGTGTTATAACCAGCTTCCATTAGTTTTCTAATATCACCACCAGTGATCCCATTTCCTTCTAATTTGGTGATTGGAATTGGACCATAAAGATCATCTTCATCTTCCACATCTTGTTGTTGATGTTCCTGTTGAGGATCCTGTGATTGTGATTGTTGATGTTCCCCCTCTGTCATTGTACCGCTGTGAATCTATATGATCGAAACCTTTTCCTAATTATCAACAGATCCAAAGATTTTGCCACTTTGAAGTTTATTACCAAACAGAAAAAAAATTGTTTTTGTTTTGATTTTGAAAACGCTACGCGTGAAGAATTGCACGAAAACACGAAACTCACGTGACTGGCGCGACAATAGTGTGCAATTGAGCGCAAAAGTTACCGGATGTAGCAGCCGATGGCCTTTGCAGGATTACCCAGTGCATCAATTAGCAGATCCAATATTGATAGATTACTATGTACGGTAATAAGTGTAAAACATTTGCGAAAAACAACGAAAATACACGAAAATACACGAAAAAGATCAACAGTGGATATAAAAGATTGCACTTTTTAACGAATAAAGAATCATACCATAATGACATTTTAAAAGCATCAAAAATTCAAAAATCAAGATCATTTCAGTACAAGAGAACACGGGAGTATCTTTGATTTCCTGACGTTGATCCAAGGGCTTGTTCTTTATATCTTTGTGTACTTTCTGCGTAGAACCATACTTCTTTTTCGTTTGTGATGTATCAATTTCCCACCGAGACAACAAACTGACGGGAAAAAGATCTTCAATTAAAATGGAAATTAATTAGAGTTGGAAATATTAACTTAATCTGAGCTTTTAATTTTAATTTGAAACAAAAAGTTCAATCAAGAAAGTTGTTTCCATTGAACTTTCCAATTAATAATCACTATGGATACAATAAATCAGTTACAGAATGTGAGTAATGGCCACTTGTCTTTGCAACTCCTTACAGATTTTTTTTTTACCTCAAAGGAGCTATTTCATTATTTAACCTTTAAAGCATCGCGTTAAAGTTTTGGCTTAATTAATACCCATAATAAAGACCGCCTTTGGTAAATAAGGTGATTCAAGGATTCAAAATTCAAAATTAAATAATAATTCACTTGCTCTGTTCAAAAGGTTTTTTTATTTTTCATTTCTCCTAACTACTTGTCAATCATTAGGGAGTTTTTTTTTTGCAAAGACTATAATAATATTATAATAAAGATTTTATTCTTAGATCTCAAAACTAACACAGATTATCTTAGACAACTTATCAATTTTATGATACTTCAGAAACTATAAGTTCTGACGATTTAAGAAATTTCTTACAATCACAACTTGAAAAATTCGATATGCAAACTGTTAGAACAACACCTCCAACTTCTCCAATATTAAAACCTTCACCAAATATAACAAATATAAATGAAATATTTAACTCAAATTCATTAATGTCAAATTCAACAACTTCTTTATTATCAAAACGTTTAAATTATGATGTTGCAAATGATATAATAACTGAAGAAGTTGAAGATGATGAAGATCCTTTAAGTTCAATATCTCCAATCATTTTAACAAAAGCAAGATCAATAGCTCAAGAAATTTATAATCAAACTTATACAAAGATTGCTCAAGATCAATATGCTGCATTCTTGGGTACTTCAAAACAGGAATCAATAGCTACATGTATTGAATTTATGTCATTTTTCGAACCATGGCCAAATTCATTAATTGGTTCACTTAGATTACTTTGTTCAAAATTATATTTATTAGGTGAATCAACTCAAATTGATCAAATATTGGAAATTTTCAGTAAAAGTTGGTTTAAATGTAATAAAGATAATTATATTGGTGATTATAAAGCTATTCATATTGTTTGTTTTTCATTATTTATCTTAAATTCAGATTTACATAATGAACAAAATTTAGAGACAAAATTTACCAAATCAGAATTTGTTGAAAATACAATTGCAGCTATTGAAGAAGATTTAACTGTTAAAATCTATAATTATACAACACTTGAATCTCAATTAAGAATTTTTTATGATTCAATTGAATCTGAACAATTAGAAATTTTAAAAGTACCTAAAAAATTAAATGGTAGAAGAAATATTTCAAATTCTTCAAGTAATTCATCATCTGCATCAACAAAAAGAGTAACATCAATTTCAAATATTTCAATAAAATCAAGTCGAAATTCTAAAAGATATTCATCTATTGGTTCTTCAATTTTCATTGATCGTGAAACTACATTAACAGATTCAATGGATTTAAATTATGAAGTTGATTATAAAAAAGATAATACAGATGATCAACTTGAAAAATTAGGTCCACCATGGCTTATTGAAGGTTTATTAAAATGTGAAACTAATCATAATTTAAAACAAAAAAGACAAAATTCTAAAAATTGGTTTTTCAAATTAACTCATGGAAATAATATAATATCATCAGAATTAGATATTTATAATGTTAAAGATTGGAAACAAAACATTGTTATAATATCAAAAGGTTTATTAAAACAATATTCATTTGGATCATCTTCAGATAGGAAAAATTTCATGAAGACAAAATCTGATAAATATGTTAATACAGTAACAACTTATAATTTATATTCTGCAGTTGCTTCATTAGTTGAAGATAATGTTATATCAAATGCAGATAACAATGCAAATGGAGTTGCATGGGTTTTAACAGTACCCAATTTATTAACAGATGATTCTAATAATAATAAAAAAAGTAATAATCAAAAAGATCAATCAAATTCATCAAATTCATATTCATCAAGTTTAAATCAAGATAAAAAAATTGTTTATTATGCATCAAGTTTAGAAATTGCACAAAGTTTTATTGAAACTTGTAATTTTTGGGCTGCAAGAATAACATCAATCCCAACAACTGAAGAAAGTATAGTAACAAATGCAGAATATGGATGGAGTGATGAAATTTTATCAAGATCAAAACCAATAAATCAAGTTAATAATTTACAAAAATGGGAAAAAATCATATCAATTGAAAGTTCATTTATACCATCATCATATGAATTACAAGAACAATTTGAAAATTTACAAAAATATATTAATCATTTAGAAAATTTAATTGATAATCATAATGGATTAAAACCAATATTAGAAAAAATTTGGGGTAATAATGAAGATTTAGTTGATCAATATGATTTGGTTATAAGTAATTGGAATGAAAAATATGTTTATATTTATAGACAACATCAAAAATTTAAAACTTATTTAGATAGTTTAGCATTTGCTTTATCATTTAGAGCTACAAAGATATAAAGTCATTTTGGGATCGGGTTTTTTAGAAAACATTTATACATACATATAACACTGGGTTATATATTTTATTTCTAATTACATAGTATTAATTCAAACGTTTAATTTCATTTCTTTGTGTTAAAACATAAGTAGAAATCAGAGCTTATATGTAAAATACAAAATTCGCGAATTCTTATAAATTTCCGCGAATTCATACAATTGATTTCAAAAGTACCAAAATGGCCAAAATGATACTTAACTAAAGAGATCTTATTCAACACAAAACATCAATTGAAACAAATTAATTGAGGTATATTCTCAGGTGTTTATAGTTGAAAAGAAGGAATAAGAAGAAGATACACAACACAGAATGTCAGATCCAAGTTCAATTAATGGTATGTGTGAAATTATAAAATTGGAACCTTGGGGGCAAATATCTATATGAATTGAAATGTTGAAGAAATTCAGAGCGTCACGAACAACAAAGACAATGTTATAAATGGGCTACTCCACTGGTATCAATTAACCCTTAAGTGATGTTGTTATCATCTAATACTAACCTTTTTCTCTTTATAGGTGGTTCCGTGGTGGCAATGGTTGGTAAAGATTGTGTTGCCATTGCATCAGATTTACGTCTTGGTAATCAATCATTAGGTCTTTCAAATAAGTTTGAAAAAGTTTATAATTATGGTCATGTTTATCTTGGATTAACAGGATTAGCAACAGATGCTATAACATTATCTGAAGTTTTCAGATATAAAACAAATTTATATAAATTAAGAGAAGAAAGACAAATTGAACCTGAATCATTTGCAAATTTAGTTAGTTCCACATTATATGAAAAAAGATTTGGTCCTTATTTCATTGGTCCAGTTGTTGCTGGTATTAATTCTATAACTTCAAAACCTTTTATTTGTGGATTTGATTTAATTGGATGTATTGATTTTGCTAAAGATTTTATAGTTAGTGGTACAGCAACTGATCAATTATATGGTATGTGTGAATCACTTTATGAACCAGATTTAGAACCAGAAGATTTATTTGAAACTATTTCTCAAGCTTTATTAAATGCCGCTGATCGTGATGCTTTATCAGGTTGGGGTGGTGTTGTATATATTATTACAAAAGATAAAGTTGTTAAAAGATATTTGAAATCTCGTCAAGATTAGGAAGTATAGCTTTTGGAAATGATATAATGTAATTTTAGAAGATTGAAAGATCAGTTTTAGTGGTTTACATGTAGTTTTTAATTCCCAATATATTATCCATCTATTAACAAAAATATAACCCATAATTTCATAACTATTTACATTAATGAAGTTCAATTCATAAAAACACCATATCTATATAACATCTAATCACCTCTTTTAGCTTGTTCTCTTTTTAAAATTTTCTTTAAAAATTCATCTTCACCATATTCTTCTTCATTAGTTTTTTTCCATTTTTCTTGAATACCTTTTTGTTTTTCCTTTGTTTTCAAAATTAATTGTTTTTGTTGTTCCATTCTAGCTTCATGTAAACAAGCTGATAATGCTTCTTTTTGATTATTACATTTCCCAAACAATCTATCAGAAAATCCACCATTATGACAATTTTCCAAAGCTTCAACTAATTCATAACAAGCTAAAATGGTTAATAATAGGTCTTTTAAAGAGGTTTTTTTTCCAAAATAATAGTTAGAATCACTTACAGATGAATCTTGGGGAATGGACTTGTGGATGCATCTTTAATAACTTCAAAATATTGTGTTTAACCTATTCAATTCAAATCCCATAATGGTATTTCTTATTAATTTTGATTTTTTTGTATGGTAATCAAAAGAAAAGCTCCAGATCCGACTCATTTTTAAGATCACTTACGAGGGCATTTGAGAATCTCGAAACTCAAATAAGTTCAAATTAAACAGGAGGATACAAGTTTTTATGAAAGATTGTCACAGTTTATCACAGTTTATACAATGTTTTCATGGTTCCAGAGTAAGAAGACTGAGCCAGAGGTCCATGTTGACTATGGGAAGCTTGTCAGAGAGAAACATGAACAGTTTCGTCAAAGAAGAAGAACCCAAATGATGTATTTCTTTGGTGCTACTGCTGCTACATTAGTTTTTTCAAGATTAGCTTATAGAGGTGTTCAAGCTCGTAGATGTGAGTATAATTAGCGTGTGTTCAGCTGGGTTCATAGAGTACTAACATGTCATATAGATGTTCCTGGATTGTTCAACTCCAATCATGTCCCACCTCCATTTTCATTCCAACAAGATGCCATATCGGCCATTGCATTATCAACAGTTCTTTCAGTATCTTCATTCTCAATGGGTGTCACAGGTGTTGCATGGACATGGGATGTCTCTAATGTGAAAGAATTCACTTATAAATTAAAACAAAAATTAGGAGGTGTTGAAAGTGAAAAGCAAATAAGTGAAACCAAATTAGATGATGAATCTGTCACTTTACAAGATGCTATCAATGCTTTTATAAATGGTGAAGGATTCGAAGATGATCCAGTGGAAACAGCTCCATTGAAACAATAAAATCACTTGTAAATAAGTTCTTGTATATATATAAAACATTTTAAAGAAAATACTAAATTAGTTAAAAATTTGTAGGATTCTGTCAAAATTTTGCGTGAAGTTATTTTGAACGTGTCTTTAATATAAACTTTTCCACACTTTTCTAGTAAAACCACCATCAACAAGATCATCAACACACCAAACAAACAGTGGTCTCTTGGACAAAGGTGTTTGTGGATTATGAGTGCTCCATATAACCTATCATCGTCACAGGTATTGGACGATTTGGATGTTGACTTCCAAAAAGGTCTTTCCTCGTTAGTTGCTGAAGAACGTTTTGTTAAATTTGGTCCAAATGCTCTACCAAAAGAAAACGGTACACCTATTTGGAAATTAATTTTAGGTCAATTTGAAGATCAATTGACTTTGATCCTTTTGGGTTCTGCTGTGGTATCATTTGGGCTAGCGGTTAGTGAAGGTGATTTGACTTGGACTAGTTTAATTGATCCTATTGTTATCTTGACAATTTTAATCTTAAACGCCATTGTTGGTGTTCAACAAGAAAGTTCTGCTGAAGCTGCTATCACTGCATTGAATGAATACTCCTCATCTGATGTTAAAGTCCTACGTAATGGGAAATTAATTCATGTTAAACAAGAATTTTTAGTTCCTGGTGATATTATTGATTTATCAATTGGTGATATTGTTCCAGCAGATGCAAGAATTGTTAAAATTTTCTCTCAAACTTTAAGAGTTGATCAATCAATTTTAACTGGTGAAAGTGAATCTGTATTGAAAGATACTGAACCAATTCAAATTGAAAATGCTGTGAAACAAGAACAATTAAATGTTGTTTTCTCTGGTACTACTATTGTATCAGGTCACGCAAGAGCTGTTGTTATTCTTACTGGTGAAAAAACTGCAATTGGTGATATTTATACTGATATTTCATCCCAAATTTCTCAACCAACTCCATTAAAAGAGAAATTAGATGATTTCGGTGATTTATTAGCTAAATTTATTACAGTTATTTGTATTGCTGTTTGGGTTATTAATGTCAATAATTTTAATGATCCAGCTCATGGTGGTTATATTAAAGGTGCAATTTATTATTTCAAAATTGCTGTTGCATTAGCAGTGGCTGCTATCCCTGAGGGGTTATCTGTCGTTATTACTACATGTTTAGCATTAGGTACTAAGAAAATGGCAAAACAAAATGCAATTGTTAGAAGTTTATCAAGTGTGGAAACTTTGGGTTCAACAAATGTTATATGTTCAGATAAAACTGGTACATTAACAACAAATCAAATGGTTGTTCATAATTTTGTTTTTTTCAAGAATCAAAATGAATTATCAAATTTAACAATCTCTGGTCATTCATTTGAACCTCAAGGTACTGTTGTTGATGAAGATGGTAATTTAATTGAATTACCTGATTCAAAATATCCACTATTACATAAAGTTTCTCAAGTTAGTGCTATTTGTAACGATGCAAATGTTATTCAGATCGATCAAACTAATTATAAAAATGTTGGTGAACCAACTGAAGCTGCATTGAAAATCTTAGTTGAAAAATTAGCTGGTTCTGCAACTCAATCAATTGGTTCAAATGTTATTACTCCAGTTTCAGATCTTTATAACAAACAATATCCACGTTTAGCAACTTATGAATTCACTAGAGATCGTAAAAGTATGTCAGTATTGGTACAAACTGGTGATAATAAAGCTGAATTATTAGTTAAAGGTGCCCCAGAAAATATCATTTCAAGATCAACAAATTATTTAAATCAATCTAATGGATCACTTAGAGTTGATAGATTAACAAATGAATACCGTATTGAATTATTGAGAACAGTGGAACAATTTGCAAGTGAAGGTTATCGTATAATTGCATTAGCTTATAGTGAAGATTTTGATAAAAATTTAGCTAAATCTGCAACATCAAGTCAAGATTATGAACAATTAGAATCAAACTTAACATTAATTGGATTTGCTGCTTTAATTGATCCACCACGTCCAGAAGTTGCTCAATCAATAAAAGAATGTAAAGATGCAGGCATTAGAGTTGTTGTTATAACTGGTGATAGTCCAATTACAGCTGAAAATATTGCCAAACAAATTGGAATTTTTAAAGAAGATGAAGATACTAAAGGTTTAATTTTAACAGGTAGAGAATTCATTAATCTTTCTGATGAAGCTAAATTAGAAGCTTCTCAAAAAATCAAATTATTTGCTCGTGTTGAACCAAGTCATAAATCTTTATTAGTTGATTATTTACAAAAATCCGGTAAAATTGTTGCAATGACTGGTGATGGTGTTAATGATGCACCAGCTTTGAAAAAAGCCGATATTGGTATTTCAATGGGGTCAGGAACTGACGTTGCAAGATTAGCATCAGATTTAGTTTTACAAGATGATAATTTTGCTACAATTGTTAATGCAGTTAAAGAAGGTAGATTGATTTATAATAATACTAGACAATTTATTCGTTATTTAATTTCATCAAATATCGGTGAAGTTGTTTCGATTTTCTTAACTGCTGCGTTAGGTTTACCAGAAGCTTTGATTCCTGTTCAATTATTATGGGTTAATTTAGTTACTGATGGATTGCCAGCATCTGCGTTAGGTTTTAATCCACCAGATTTGAAAATCATGTCAAAACCTCCAAAATCTAAAGATGAACCATTAGTCAGTCAATGGTTATTATTTAGATATATTATCGTGGGAACATATGTTGGTATTGCAACAGTTTTCGGATATGTATGGTATTTTATCTTTTATGAACAAGGTCCACAAATTTCTTATAATCAATTATCTCAATTCCATCAATGCTCTACAAAATTCCCAGAAATTGGTTGTGAGATCTTTACCAATGAACATGCTACACGTGGTTCAACAATCTCATTATCAATTTTGGTTATTATTGAAATGTTGAATGCAATGAATAATTTATCAGAATCTGATAGTTTATTAACTTTCCCACTTTGGAAGAATGTTTATTTGATTTTGGCAATTATTTTATCCATTATTTTACATTTTGCCATTTTATATATCCCATGGTTAGCTGTGTTATTCAATGTTGTTCCATTAAATAAAGATGAATGGATAGCTATCTTGGTTTTCTCTTCACCTGTTATTATTCTTGATGAATTATTTAAGTTATATGAGAGATTATTCCTTATTCCTCAAGTTGATAATGAAAAAGCCATTAAAAAGAACAAATGATTCACTTTCTCATTTCTTGTATAATTGAAAACCATATATAAAATAAAAAGTTATAATTGATATTTAAATTTCCCAGCTTATGTATTAATATATCTTTCAATTATATTAGTTATTAATGTTCTTCTGATTAATGCAATTTTTTTAAATTCATACTACAACACCATCATGTCTTCATCAACTACATTACCAAGACATTGTGTGCCATTTCATATAAGATATTCAATTTCTTACTGTCATCATTTTTTACTCTTATTTTTGCTGCATCTATTTTTCAAAATCATCTTTCATTTTTACACTTCTCCTTAAGGTATCTAGTACTATCTACCAGCTGCTGTTAAATGAGTAAGCTGAGCCTATGCGCTTCATAATTTCAGTTATATAAATACATTTATATAGATCATACCAATACACATTATTACTTTATTAGAAATTGAAGAAAATCCAAAAATCTGATTGAATTTAAAATCTCCATAAATTAAAATCTCATACATATACTACATAATATTAATATCAACAGGCGATAAAAAGCTTTCTGGGTAGCTAATATCTATTATACATAATTTGAGAGGTTTGAATTATAATCGATCTTGCTCAAAGATATATTCGTCAGCGATCTGAGAATTATAATAATTAAAGCGATCATATTAATATTATTGAGAACATTTATATTATATAACGTCGGGCGCCAGCTAATTATATTAGTCGACTAACGTATATATAACTTGTTTATGGCCCCGCATATAATATAATCACTTAATATTCATACTCTTAATATAAGCTTTAATTGATCATATTTTAATATCAATTTGCAGATAGCTTTCAGCTTCTTGATATTTATAAATTATTGACAACTCGTTTAATCATCATCATGAAAATTGAAAAATATTCAGAATATATAATTGAAATTTCTGCTGAATTATATGATCCAACTTCTTATAGATACGTTGGTAATATTGCTCGTCATGACGAACCCAATAATTTATTAATTGCAAAATCACCAAAGAACTTCAAGTTAAATCATGAAACTTTTAATAATCTTTCTAGAGATAAAGCTGAAAAGAAACTAGCACGTGTTTTCAAAAAGTTTCCTAAGCCAGTGAGGGAATTATCATTGATTTATAAATCTATTGAGATAAACTGGCAAAATGTTGATGAATGTATGGAATCAACATGTAAATGTCAATTTTTTTTAATGCCTGGGTATGATTTGAAAGATTGTCTAATTGAAATCTTATCAAACTTGATTAAGAATTTCCAAAGTGATATACCTGATTTCTTAAACACTGAATGTTTTGGTAATGGGTTAGAAATGGTTAGAGAGAACAAATTATTAATGATTATTACCCATGAAGATGAAGATGATCAATTACCCTTAAGAATAATATTGGAAAGTTTGATATCATATGTTTTATCAGATGAATATGAAGAAGAGATAATTCCTGAACAAAGCTCATATGATCATGAAGTTAAAGCATATGAATTTAATTATCAAGATCAACTTAAACTTATGGTAATATGGGGTGAAAAGGCTGAACAAGTAATGTTGGAACAATTGAACTATATGATATCAAATGATGTGTTATCGGAACCTTCAAATGCTAATGTAATTACATTGATTCCTAGTTATTTAAATTATAATGTCTCGAATCATAATGATGAGCTTCCACCAAGTTATGGATCAAGTGTTTTAAAATGATAAATTAATATTGTATAAATCTGAAATAAATGTAATAATGTGTCGCATACCAGAAGATTTATAAACAAATTAAACCGAAATCAAAACAATATCAACGCTTCACAAGAAATCAAGATCAATCACAAAAGAATATCAAACAATTCCAATTGGGAGTGGATTTAAAGAAATGAATTACTCTGGGGAGGACGAGGACTTGGATTACCAGAGTAGTTTTTCTGAAGATGAGACCATTGATGACCGCGGTGTGGTGGAGAGTCCAACATTCAAAGTGACAGATTTATTGACAAGTTTAGGAGAAAAAAACCAAGATGTTGATTATTTGGTGACAAAGGGTAATGATCTAGTGATATTGCTACAAGAATATCCATATATCAAAGAGGATTTAGTTTTCAGTGCTTTTGGTCATAGAATTCAAACGTTATTGGTTCATAATAGGAAAGAAGTTATTGCTACAGGTTATAGAATTTGTAGATATTTTGTATCAGATATTGATTCAATAAGGAACTTGATGGCTTTAAGATTAGATGTACTGATTATAATATCATTGGCTAAGGGAACTTCACATGATATTGAAAGAGAGCAGGCTCTTAAATTAATAAGGAAATTTTTGGAAATTGAAAATGGTGCATCAGAATTAACATTAGGTATAACAAATGCTATTCAGGCAATAGCTGAACAAATTGATGAAAATTTAAAGAATATTTGTATTGAAACAATGTGTGAAATTTCATTACTAAGACCAGATCTTATACGGCCAGATTCATTAATTCAATTTATCATTGATGGTCCATATGAATTATCTTCATTATGCTCCACTGTATTCTTAGCACATTTAGATTCTCCAAATGGTAGACATTATATTAATAAATCAGATATTCTGAGAATTATTTCACCATTTACTGAATTCCCAGTTATTGTTAAAGGTAAATTGAATATAAGTCATGAAAGATTACAAATTAATTCAATTGTTTTATCAAAATTTATTAAGAATTTTGCTGGGATTTATGGATTTTCAATTGATAATTTTGAACCATTGAAAAATTTAATCTCATGTTTATCATATCCTATCAATAGTGTTGTTTCAAAATTATTAGATTTATTCTTGGATGTATTAATGATTAAGAAAACTTCAACTCATAATAAGAAATTTTTCAATTTAACACCTTTAAAATTGGAAAATGAATTCATATTAAGTACACATTATTTATCATTATTAATTACAATTTTTTTAAATTGTGGAATTATTGAAAGATTATTAGATGTTGTTAAAAAATCAAATGATGAAAGAAATTGTACAAAAGCTGCATTTTTACTAACTGAAATTTTCAATTTATCAAATAATTTAGTACCTAATGAAATAACTGAAACCTTCATTGGTAACATACCAAACTTTAAACCTGATTCATCAATAGAGAATAATGTCAGTCAACAATTAACAAATTTAGATGATAGTTATAGTGCAATCCATACAATTGAAAAATTATCAAGAAAATTAAATAAAGGTAGAGCTAATTGGGGGTTACAAGGTATAAAGACAACAGAAAATTTTATACAATTTTCTAAAAATTCTAAAGATCAATTAAATTTAAAAATTGATGATTTAAAATTAAAACAATTAATTCAAGATTCAAGAGTTTTAACAACAAAATCATTTACAAGATGGAATTGTGATATTTTAACAGATTTATTTAAAGGACCATTTATGAATGGGAAAAGATTAGAAGAAGTTAATAAAACAACAAAATTCATCAAGAGATTATTATCATTTTATAGACCTTTTAAACATAAATTTTCAGGAACCAAAAAGACAAGACAATCAACAAGATTTATAAGATTAGGTTGTACAATTGTGGAAACTTTAATTACAACAAATGAAGGTTTAAAAATTTTGAGTGATGGTAAAATTATACCACAAATTGCTGAATGTTTAGCACAAGTTGATCCTCATAGTGGATTTATTGCTAAGGATCAAATTTTCAGTAAAGAAAGATTAGAATCAACATTAACAAGTGGATATTTCAAGATATTGGGGATTTTATCAGCAAATGAATCTGGGAATAAATTATTAGAACAATGGAAAATTTTCAGTATAATGCATCATATAAGTGATGATCATTTTAAAAGAGATGATTTAGTTATATCATTTATTGATGAAATAAAATTTACAAAACAAGGTCATACAAGAATTTTATTTTCAAAATTTTTACATTCTCCAAATAAAAAAATTAAAATTCATACAACTTTACAAATTCCAAAATTATTAGATGATTCTTATTCAAATAAATTTGCATGTGAAATGTTAATTAATCAATTATATGATCATGATGAAGAAGTTGTTACAATAAGTATTGATATTTTGAATAAATATTGTGAATCATCAGAGAAGAATCTTAATCAAGTTATTTCATTAACACCAAGTATACCCATTTTGAAAAATTTAGGTCCCAAGGGAGGGAATGATTTATTAATGAAATTTCTATCTACACCTGATGGGTTTAAATATTTAAATGGATCAAATTTTATTAATGAAGAGTTAGAATCATGGGTATTTGGATCAAAATATTTAAAATATGTTTTAGAATTAGAAAAATTATTATTTTCAATTGAAGATTCAAATTTAGATTATATTAAAACCAAAAATCTACCAAGTAATTTCTTTGCAGAATTAGTTAAATCAGAAGA
Source organism: Hansenula ciferrii (assembly GCF_000313485.1). NCBI lineage: Eukaryota > Fungi > Ascomycota > Saccharomycetes > Phaffomycetales > Wickerhamomycetaceae > Hansenula > Hansenula ciferrii. The sequence continues at coordinate 11,206 of NW_011887556.1, read as the reverse complement.
AGGTTTTAATGTTATTTTAAGATCTGGTGCATTAACTGAATTTATGAATGTTATAAGATATTATGCAACTACGCTAGATAGACCTGGTGGAACTTTTAATTTAGAAATTGATTATTTGAAAACTAAAGCATCGCTATGGACAATTGGATTTATTGGTTCAAGTTCATTTGGTATTGAATCATTAGATGTTAATGGATCAATTGAAGATATAGTGGAAATTGCTAAAAAATCTCCATATATAAATTTAAGAGGTACAGCATTTTATGTATTAGGATTAATATCAAAGACAAATCAAGGTATTGAAATTTTGGATGATTTAGGATGGAATTCTAAATTGGATGTTTTCAATCAATCTATTGGTATTGCAATGCCTAATTCATTAGAACATTTTATTTTAGATTTCCATGAATCAAATGATTATAAAATTAATAATACAGGTATTGAAACAAATTTAAATTTATTAATTGATCCTTCAGAAATTGATGATGAGATATTAAATAAAATTTTAAAATTAATTGGAGATTTATGTAATCATGTATTATTAAATAGTGCAACAAAAGAATTAACAACATTATCAAAAAAACATCAAGAATATTTTGAAGATCCAAATATTTTTTTTAAAGTTTTAAAATATTTTGAAATTTTTAAATATAGATATACTATAAGGAAATTTGTTGTTGATTTATTTATTTCAAATGGGAGACTATTAGAAGTTATTTCAAAGAGAGATAGAAGAAGAATAAGAGAAAGAAATGGACATAGTACGGCAAGTGCATGAATATGTATAGATGTACTGAACGATTTGAATGATTATGAATTTAGATCGTAGCTTATGGGATTATATTATAAGATCATCAGGAAGGTACGTGTCAATAAGAATGGAATAGACCCACGTTTATACCATGTTGACTAACTTGTTATCATTATAACACCACCGTGTCATCTTGGGGCGTGTGTTTTTGGACAATTACTTACAATTATTAATACTCCTCTCCTTAACAACTACAATACCCATATCCAATACTATTTCCATCGATGAATACACCCAATACTAGTTAATACACAAACTAAAAATGTCTATACCCTCTGTCATCGCTATACAAATTAGGAAATTGTACAAATTTCATATTTAGATTACTAATATAATATATTTCGGACATTTAGTTTATAATATATATATACCCCCAGTGACACTATTATCTAATCATTACCTAATCAGATGTTTTTCAAATATCACGTGCCATCGTATCATCCCCCGGAATATACCCAATCAGGAAACTCACAGATTAAGCACAATCTCTGACTCACCCACAGTCGGAACTCGTTTAGCTGCTGCTGTTTTTTTTTTTTGTTCACTGTCAATAAAAGAAAAAAAGTCAATTTGACTCCGAGTTGAACGTTGGAATACTAGTGATTTCAATGGAATTGTTAGGGTTTCCAATGATTTAAAATGGTGTATAGGTCAATTGAACTGTGAAGATTTCAATTGTTTAGTTAATTCTATTGATTTCTCACTCCTTTACCTTGTAACATACCATTCCTTCTGCTTCCCAAACTCCATCCCGTTATCGCTCGTAGTGGTCCTTACCGGGATTTGGAGATGTGCTTTCAAGTTTTTTGCATGTGTTTTGTTGAATCGAATCTCGACAAAGTTGGAAAACGTTTAACATATGAAAAATTCATATGAAAAATTTTCCCCTTATACATAAAAGTATAAATAATCTTGTTGATCCTCAATTTTAATAATTGTTTTTAAACTTGAACTCCTAAATCATCAATTGATCAATTAATTAAATCAATTAACAAATAATCAATATCAAAAATGGTTCAATCATCCGTTTTAGGTTTCCCAAGAATTGGTGCTAACAGAGAATTAAAGAAAACAACTGAAGCTTACTGGTCTGGTAAAGTTTCTGTTGAAGAATTAATTAAAGTTGGTAAAGAAATCAGAGCTAACAACTGGAAATTACAAAAAGATGCTGGTGTTGATGTTATCCCATCAAATGATTTCTCTTACTATGATCAAGTTTTAGATTTATCTTTATTATTCAATGCTATCCCAGAACGTTACACCAAATTTGATTTACAACCAATTGATGTTTTATTTGCTATGGGTAGAGGTTTACAAAAAAAAGCTACTGAAACTGAAAAAGCTGTTGATGTTACTGCTTTAGAAATGGTTAAATGGTTTGATTCTAACTACCATTATGTTAGACCAACTTTCTCTCATTCAACTGAATTCAAATTAACTTCTCAAAAACCAGTTGATGAATATTTAGAAGCTAAAGAACAAGGTGTTGAAACTAGACCAGTCTTATTAGGTCCTGTCTCTTACTTATTCTTAGGTAAAGCTGACAAAGATTCTTTAGATTTAGAACCAATTTCATTATTAGAAAAATTATTACCAGTTTATTCTGAAATTTTATCAAAATTATCTGCTGCTGGTGCTAAATCTGTTCAAATTGATGAACCAATCTTAGTTTTAGATTTAGAAGAAAATATTAAAACTGCTATTAAAACTGCTTATGAATTTTTCTCTAAACAAGAAGGTTTACCATCATTAGTTTTAGCTACTTATTTCGGTACTGTTATTCCAAACATTGATGCCTTAAAAGGTTTACCAGTTAGTGCTTTACATGTTGATTTAGTTAGAAACCCAGAACAATTAGATCAAGTTTTAGAAATCTTATCACCAGAACAAACTTTATCTGCAGGTGTTGTTGATGGTCGTAACATTTGGAAAGCTGATTTCTCAAAAGCTTCAGAAATTGTTAACAAAGCTATTGCTAAATTAGGTAAAGAAAGAGTTTTAGTTGCTACTTCTTCATCATTATTACATACTCCAGTTGATTTAGAAAATGAAACTAAATTATCTGCTGAAATTAAAGATTTCTTTTCATTTGCCACTCAAAAAGTTAAAGAAGTTGTTGTTATTTCTAAAAACGTTTCAGGTGAAGATGTTAAAGCTGAATTGGAAGCTAATGCTAAATCAGTTTCTACTCGTGCTGCTTCAGATGTTACCAATGATGATTCAGTTCAAACTAGAGTTTCATCAATTGATGATAAATTAGGTCGTCGTTCATCACCATTTACTGAACGTTTATCAGAACAAGAAAAAGTTTTCAATTTACCATTATTCCCAACTACTACTATTGGTTCATTCCCTCAAACTAAAGATATTAGAATTAATAGAAACAAATTCACTAAAGGTACTATTACTAAAGAAGAATATGAAAAATTCATTGAATCTGAAATTGAAAAAGTTGTCAGATTCCAAGAAGAAGTTGGTTTAGATGTCTTAGTTCATGGTGAACCAGAAAGAAACGATATGGTTCAATACTTTGGTGAACAATTGAAAGGTTTCGCCTTCACCACAAACGGTTGGGTTCAATCTTATGGTTCAAGATATGTTCGTCCACCAATTATTGTTGGTGATGTTTCAAGACCAGCTCCAATGTCTGTTAAAGAATCTGTTTATGCTCAATCAATCACTACTAAAGCTATGAAAGGTATGTTGACTGGTCCAGTTACCATTTTAAGATGGTCATTCCCAAGAGTTGATATTCCACAAAAACAACAAGCTTTACAATTAGGTTTAGCTTTAAGAGATGAAGTTAATGATTTAGAAGCTGCTGGTATTAAAGTTATCCAAGTTGATGAACCAGCTATTAGAGAAGGTTTACCATTAAGAGCTGGTGAAGAAAGACAAGATTATTACCAATGGGCTGCTGAATCATTCAGAATTGCTACCTCAGGTGTTAAAAATGTTACTCAAATCCATTCACATTTCTGTTATTCAGATTTAGATCCAAACCATATTAAAGCTTTAGATGCTGATGTTGTTTCTATTGAATTCTCTAAAAAAGATGATGCTAACTATATTCGTGAATTCTCTGATTATCCAAACCATGCTGGTTTAGGTTTATTTGATATTCATTCACCAAGAATTCCATCAAAAGAAGAATTCATTTCTAAAATTCAAAACATTTTAGAAGTTTATCCAGTTTCTAAATTCTGGGTTAACCCAGATTGTGGTTTGAAAACTAGAGGTTGGGAAGAAACTAGAGCTTCATTAACAAACATGGTTGAAGCTGCTAAACATTTCCGTGAAAAATATGCTAAAAAAGATTAAAATCTTTTGATTATTAGCTCATAAAATATATCATTTGATATATACATTTAAAAGTGTTCAATTCTGGACCTTTTAACAACTTTCATTATTCAACATCAATGAAGGTTTTTTAATGTCCTATTTAAATTACGTTAATTTTTTTATATATTATTTACTATTGTCTTTTATTTCTTTATGTTTGTTAGGTTTTGCATATAGGGATGTCTGGGATTTCAACATCGGTTTAATTATTTACGAATAAGTACAAAATATAGATTCTTATTTTTAAATTGAAGATGTAGTTAATTATACTTTACTTTACCAATGATTTGATTTGATATTAGTATATTAAATTGAAATTATGTACTTATTATTCCTTTCACGTGACCTTATTTACCCGCAATTCTGCCCCAGTAAAATATGGATTTTTGATATAGTGGCGATTTAATTAACACAGTGAAATTAATTGACAATTGAAATTAATTTGATACATTTCCAGGTTGTTCAAGGTTCAATTGATCGTATATATAAATACAGATCATGAGTGACAATTCAGAATTGATTAGTCAATTCTCAGAGTTGACCCAAGCTCCAACCACCGTTGCTGAAGCCTTGTTGAGCAGAAATGATTGGGATTTACAAGTAAGTTGATGATTAGGATAATATCTGCAATTGATACTAACTATACATCATATTATAGTCTGCATTGAATGGATTCTTCAATGGCTCTACTCAAAGAAGTTCACCAACACCAGAATCTTCAAGATCACAAACTCCAACATCTTCATCAGCTTCAAGATCAACAACAAATAATAAACCACAACAATCCAAAATGAAAACTTTCCAAGATTTAGTTAATTCAGATGGGAAAGATGATGATGATGAACAAAATTTCTTTGCTGGTGGTGGTAGAGGTTCAGGTTTAGAAGTTGAAAATCCTTCAGATCCAACAAATTTAGTTCAAGATCTTTTGAAAAAAGCTGAAACTGGTCAAGGTCATCCAGATCGTATGAATGAAGATGATGAAGAAGTTGTATCAAAACCAAAATTTACCGGGACAGGTTATTCATTAGGTAGTACAGATGTTCCATCAAGAGTTATTGGTTCAAGAAGTTCAGGACCAAAAAAATTAGAAAAAGCAACAAGAGAAATTACATTTTGGAAAGATGGTTTCCAAGTTGGTGATGGTAAACTTTATAAATATGATGATCCTGCAAATGCTACATATTTAGCTGAATTAAATAGTGGACGTGCTCCATTAGCTTTATTAGATGTTGAATATGGTCAAAATGTTGATGTTAATGTTATAAAAAAATTAGATGAAGAATATAAACCACCAAAGAGAAAAATTGGTGGATTCCATGGATCAGGTCAAAGATTAGGTTCACCAGTTTCAACTGATTATCAACCACCAGCACCACAAGCACAAGCACCAACTACAACAGAATCTAAACAAGAACCATCACAACCTAAAGATGAAGGTTCAGGTGATACTCAAGTACAAATAAGATTAGCAGATGGTCGTAGAGTAGTACGTCGTGTTGAATCAAATGGACCAGTTAAACAATTATATGATTATGTTACAAGTGAAACATCATCAACAAAATCATTTGTCTTGAGTCATGCATTCCCAGTTAAACCAATTGAAGATAAAGAACAAAGTATAAAAGAAGCTGGTTTAATAAATTCAGTTGTTGTTCAAAGATGGGTATAGAAAAATAACCTGGAACTTTGAAATAAAATGTCTATTTAATGCTATTTTACTTTGTTGCATTACAATTTAACATGTGTAGTTATTCAATTGATATCCTATCCTATATTTAGCTTGCGATACTTTAGTAATGAAACTCTTTTGTCTTGATGTCTGATAATGATTGATATCAGTTCCATATGTATGCGCGAAAATGAATATTACTTGTGGGGGCAAATTAGATCTCGACAATAAACAATAAACAAATTTGACAGACTGAAAAGAACCGTTTACAATCAATTTGAATTTGCATTCTCAGATTATATTATTCCCATTGCATTTGCTTGATTTCCTTTGTTTATATTGCATCTCAAAATCCACATGAATTTGTTGATTTTTATATGACTTGATTTCCCCAGATATGTTAATCAAGATTCCAATAAGACAATTTCAAATTAGGTCATTGCAAATACCCAAAAGATTAATTTCAGATGGGTTCTTCAATAGACATATCATAAATCCATTATTTGGTGGTCCTGGTGGTTCTGGTGCTACAAGATTACATCCAAATGCTGGTATCCCGTCTCAAATCAAAATTGAACCTATAGTGAAAGTTCCATCAATATTTGATTATTATGAAAAATTCAGACCATCTACTGGGTTCAATCCTGATTATTTCCCCATTGATTCGAGATTTATATCATCTGAAAGATTAGGGTATAGTGGAAGCTTGTTGCAACGTCCAGATGTTGGATCTCTTGTTGAAGTTCAAAAAGATAATGGTTCAATTCATTTAGGAATTGTAATCTCCAAGCAATTAGGACTTTTCCATGAAGATTTGGATAAATTATCAATGATTGATGTTAATGGTGAACAAGTGGATTTCATTGCAAGTGATATAAGTTTCCATTTATTCAAAGTTATTGATAAATCAACTATTGAACAACCATTATCTATAAGGACAATTGACCAAGTAGTTCAAACTTTGAATTATTTCATAAATACATCTTTAATCATAAGGCATAATAATATGGAACTTTATCAAGCTGCTCAGGCATGGTTTATCAAAGATCAATCATCGGTTAAAGTTGATTTAGAAGAAATTACAAAATTTATCAAAAAATACACTACAAAAAAATCAAATATTAATGATTTATTACAATTGGAATGTATGTTATTTGCAACACATTTAGAATTGTCTAGAGATCCTGTTAATTGGTTTACTTTCAAAAATAAAGCCAATCATCATTTAGATAATAGAATAAGTAAATCCATTGCTCAATTCAATTATTATTCAAATTCAATTGAAACCTCTGAATATTTAGAATTAGCAACAAGACTAAATGATGAAACTTTGACAAGAATTGGGGAATCCTTTAAAAACCAAATTAATGAAAATGATCTTGATCTAAAAGATTATGATGATTTGAAACCATATATTAAATCTGTTATTCAACTAATGAAACATTATATCATTTATCCACACCCATTATTAAAAGAAAGATTAGTACCTATAATGACTGCTGTACTATCATCATCATCAGATTTTACAACCCAGAAAGTTTATGATATTCTAGAAGAACTAGATGAATATAATGAAGATACTCATATTTTCCAAACTTTAGATTCAAAATCAATAAACCACCAAAATTCCATTCCAAATATAGAAATTTCAAGATCAACATATGATTATTTCCAATATATGAGAGAACCATTCCAAAAAACTGCATATGGTATTCCATCAATTTCAAATTTAAATATTTCAGATCTTGCTATATCATTAGATAAATCTATTGATTCATGGTTTTTACAAATTCATGTATTAGATGTTGGTAGTCAAATTTCACTAAATTCTAAACTTGTTGAAGAATTTATTAAGAATCAAGTATCAATTAGTGATGATCCAGAAAATCCATTAATACCTGAAAATATTTTGGAAATGTTAATTTTCCATAATAACAGCCCGGGGAATAATGCAATTACATTTAATATTGAATTCCCATTGAAAAGTTTTAATGGATGGGAAGATTCTAAATTGATTTCAATTGGATTAACAAGTCTTGATGCATTTAAATTTGTTCCAATTGAAGAAATTAATGATTTAATTGATACTAAAGTTGATTTATTAAGTTTAATTTTCAAATCAAATGAAAAACAATCAAAACACAAGGTATTAGATTCAAATGATAAATCTTCATTATCAAGTATTTTTAAATTAATTGAACAATGGCAAATTATAAGAAATAATAAACATTCATTAGAGTTTTCGTTCCCATATAAGAAATGCATTAAACAAAAAGATGGTTCATTAAAACTTTTAGATTCAATACCATTAAATTTAGATTTTTTGAAATTTATACGGAATGAATTAAATTTTATGATCAGTGAACATTTAAACAATTATGAAAATCATGATATACCATTAATTAAGCATTCACAAGATATTTTACCACCGTTAAATGATTCAATTGAAGTTGAATCAAATAAATTTAGTATCCCCAATTATCAAAGTTTAAAATATGAACATTTTACACTTTTCCCAAATGTTAGAGGTGAAATATCATTGAAGAAATTCATTTGTGGTTCCCAATTTTTAAATCATGAAGTTATAACAACTAGTTCTAATCAGGGTTCTAGTTATTATAAACATGGATTATCATCAGGTTTTATTAATATTATGAATGGATTAAATAATTATGAAGATTTAGTGAATCAATGGCAAATAATAATGTATTTGAAAAAACAATTACAATTAAATGAAGGTTATAATTTCCATTTAAATCAACATTTATTAAATTTTAAATTGATGAATTCTAATGAATTATTAAAATTTTATAAATATGAAATTGAACCAATCCAAGTACAAAATAAACAAATTTCATATTGGAAAGATAGATATTGGAAACTTCAATGGGTTGAAGAAGCAAAATTGAGAGAAGAATGGATTTTATTTCAATGTACAATAACATCACCAATAAACCCTTTAACAAAAATATGTGAAGCATATTGTCATGATCTTGATTTACAAGTTGAAATATTAATAAAAAATATAGAAACAAACAATACCATACATATTGGAGATCAATTAATATGTACAAATATTATAGAATTAAATTATATAGATTCAAGATTAATACTTTCAATATAATTTTAAATCACCAGTAACTTGATCTAAAATTGCCTTTGGAGCAGGACCAAGACCCAAGACAGTAGCACTACCAGCAGCGATTTGAGTTCTTCCAGCATCATGAACAATATAAGCATTGATATTCAAACTTATAGCCTTGGCGAATAAAAGATCCATATCTTCTTTTGATTGAGTTTTCAAAGTAATTTTAGCCTGGCCAGTATGTTCCCATCTTTGTAACATTGGTAAATTTTGTGAAGATTGATTATCATGTAACATTAATCTATAACAACCAAGAGCAGCATGAGCACATTGAGCAGCAATTTTACCCTTTTCCATTTTTAAATCTTGACGTACAACTAATGCCATTTTAGTTTCACCTGGGATATCATTTAATGAAGTTGAATCAACTTCAAAATCTTCCTCTTCAGATTCTTCTAAATCTAATGATTCTGTATATGATGCATCTTCTTCATCATCTTCTTCAAAAGATTCATCAGTTATATCAGATGGTGAATTTGATGGTGAACTTTGATTTCTATTATTCTTTAATTTCCTTGATTTGATATGAGTATGCTGATTTGAAATTGGAGTGAAATAGTGGCCCAAGTAAAGACCAGTGGCTAAAGACAAAGCACAAGCCGTTATAAGTTGGATATTAAGTGACATTGTTGACTGTTGTTTGATATAAATCTGTGTTTATTTGCTATTAAGAAGGAAGTGAAAGTAATCAAGTTTTTTTTTTTTTTTTTGATTATATATTGTTAACGGGACACAAACAATATAACGGTTGAAGACGTATATAACAATCGAAAAGACTACAATATTTGACTAGATTTGAATACTTATATGCTAATTCTATTGATCACGTTATCCTAAGAATGAAGTTCTATTATTTTACCTACTTTTCCCAGCTTTCTATCATTAATATACCACAATTCATGCTAAAACTTTTGTCTTTTTTTTACCATTTGAACTCTTCTTCTTCTTTTTTTCCACTTTATTAGCATAAGATCTCCAATTTTTCACTCTTGAATCCTGATTTGCCTCCCATTGTTTCTTATATTCAGTTTTCAATTTATTTAATTCTAATTCTTCCTCTTTTAATCGATCTAATTCACCTTGTTTTTGTAAATCTTGTTTTACTTTAATTCTTTTTTGGAACTCTTCTTGTATGAGTAAGTCTTTGAATAAGTTATATATTTCTTTATTATTTGATTTATGTATTGGTTCGATATCTTCTTTAGCTTTGCTCCATATCGTGTTTAATTTTGTTTTGATTTCTTCATTTGATATATCAGATTCAGCTTTTTTCAACAAATCAAAAGCTTTTGAAGCATCAGGATTAGATGTCTTATCAGGATGTATTAATAGTGATTTGGATCTATAGACTTTCTTAATTTCAATAGCAGTATAATTTGTATCATGATCTAATTGAAGTATAGCATATGGATCTAATTTAAAAGTTGTAATGATTCTATTGATTTCATTGTCCTAATTGAGATGGTTAGTAAAATAACAATTGAAAAACTAGACAAGGTGGAAATGTTACATACTCTCTTAAGATCCAATTCTTGTCTTTTGAGTTCAGATTCTTCCATTGTTGTATTAGTTGAACTCTTAATCAAAGATAAAATGAAGTAGAGTAAAGTGAAGTGAACAAATCCAAATTATATTTCGCGATCTATATATAATAATGTTGATCCATTATTTGGAAATTACAATGGTAGTATATATATATATCAGAAATGAGTTGAAAGTATTCCGATTTTTAAAAATTCTGATAAAAATATTTACCCTTAGCTATATCAAATAGTAATCCGAAAAAGACCGTTGTTGGTCAAATAATGTATCAAATGTGTAATGTTCTATTATATTTAACAATTTCGCCGCGCAGATTTTTCCCCAGATTTCTCTATTTATGAGTTTCTTAGCAGATAGTGGTTAGTTTGAGCTCAAAATTGTATGAAAATGATCACAAATTTTGACCTAACTATGAATATCTTGTTTTTTTGTTCATACAAGCAAAAAAAAAAATTACAAGTTTCAAACTTATTTAAAATTAAAATGAATATTATTTATATAAGGTTCACATTTTATCAAAATCATAAAATCTCAAAATTTCATTAAAATCATTTTTACTAGACAAAATTACACATAAATCCTTAAACTCCACCCCAAACTGACCATAAAACTGTATTAAAACCATACTACTATAGTACAAACTTATTGAAATATAAACAATTTTAGTTTTGAGTACAATTTAAGTCCCGGATTC
>NW_011887555.1:0-54468 GCF_000313485.1 Hansenula ciferrii | reverse complement strand
GAATCCTAGTATTAGAATTGCCAATACTATATCAAGCACCATTGGATAAGTTACACGACCAACATATCTATCTGCAACAAATCCTAAAAAGGGTCTACCAAAGATTTGTCCTGTATTTATTAAAGCTGTTAAAGTTGAAGCTTGATTTGGTGATAACCCAATTGTTGTTGCATAAGTTGAATATGAAAAAATAACCATATTGTAACCAATAAGACATAATGCAAACCATATTGATATATACCATAGTGATTTATGTTTCAAAACTTTTGGATTAAACATAATTTTGGAATTTTTCATAAAGTTTCGATAAGTTATTGAATCTTTTTGTAATGGAGTTCTTGGTTTAATGAAAATAATTGATAAAGTTGTTAAAAAACATGTTACAATACCAACCATTCTTAATGCCCATACCTGGGTACCAGTTTTCTTGATAGTTGCATTAACACCAACCGAAAATATAACACCACCAAGACCTGTACCACCAAAGCAAATACCAGTTGCTAAACCTCTTTTCTTCAAAAACCAGCCAGGCACAACAATATTAGCAGGTACAAATAAAAATGAATATGATCCACCGACAATAACACCTTGACAAACATATAAATGCCAAATCTTTGTAGCAAATGAAGCTAATATATAACCTATAAGATGTGTACAACATGCAATTGACATTGTTAATTTGAAACCAAATAATTTCATACAAATTATTGATAATGGTGCTAAAACCTGAGCAGAAAATACGATAAGACCAGCTATAATTGCAAAATCCATATGAGTTGCACCGGGGAAAACATCATTATCTAAATAGTATTGTAAAAAGACACCAAATCCTGCATTACTACCCCAAGTACATGCTTGAATTGCCACCACACAAGCTACACAAACCCATCCATATCCTCCATCTGGTGGTAAATCAATTTCACCTGTTGATTTGTTTGTAAAAATTCTTTCCACTTTTGAAGTTGGCCTATTTAATTCTAAGTCTTCATTTGAATAATTAGAATCATGATCATGGTCATTATGATCATCATCTTGATTATATTCTTTAAGAATTTTTGCATGGTTTGGATTGATTGGTTCATGAGATTCTGCATCTAACTGAATCGCATCACCAAGATCAAAATGTCTTGTTAATACATCATCTAGCTCTTCACCTTCAGTATGAAAGCTTTTCCGACTTGTTGTCTTTGATAATAGCGAAGGGGTAGTTTTCCTTATTGATCGTGAACGAAGCCTATTTGTTGATGTTATACTTTCAGTATCTTTTTCCTTGGGTTGTTGAGATGGTTGAAGTTCATTTTGATCATTTGTTATTTGATTTAAAGGTATTGGGTTAAGGCCCTGATTATCTTCATATGAAGACAATGAAATGAAAGAATCACTATCGTTTGATTTTGAATTGTTGATCATGATAATCTTGAGCTATTGAAAGATTAGAATGAATTTGATCCCTTGATTATTATCATGTATATGTAAATGAAGTTTGAAATAAGTTCTCAGATTCCCCAGTTAAATGACAAGATAGTAAGTACTATTGATATTTCTATATTTTTCTCAAGAGCTTAAGAAAAGTAATTATAATGATTATTCTCACTTATCTATTATATATGTATAGTCAGTAACCCATAAAGACCTTTTGAACATTGGAGATTCCTTTAATTTCAAGATGTATTCAAACAGTTTAATTTTGAGTCATTAATAATAATCAGTGGAAAAAGATTAGGCCCATATTTTCTTTTTAAGGTAATCAGAGGAGCCTGACCAAAACAGGAACAAAATCCGGGAAAGGCCATATTTAACCGATAAACCGATATCATTGTACTCTGGGAAATACAAAGAAAGCTCAGATTTTAACCAATTCAACCTGTTATTATTTGAAAAGAGTGCTACTATTCTACTATATTTTATACTATTAAAGACAAAAAAAATTCATTTAACCGGTGCTAATTGGACGTTAGAGAGGGTTAACTGTTGATCCTGGCTTCAAGATTGACGGATTTTCTTCAAACGTCTTTGTAATGAGAATGTGCATTATAATACTAGGAATTCTGTGTTTGTGTTGTAAACTTTTAATTTTCATTGACCCCATTGTGGATGAATAGTAAATACCATTAGTAGTAACTTTTTTCGAAAAAAAACCAATAGCTTCCAAACGCACAAGTTCCTCTAGTTGATCTTGAATGTTCTCAATTTGTAAACTTTCAAAAGTCTTTTTGAATATATTGAAGACTTGAAAGTCAGCATTGTTATCAGTAAATTCATCGATATCTGTTTTGAAGAGATCCGATCTTTTTGACTCAACACCTTCAATAATACCCAAATAAATAGATTCTTCCTGCAATGATCCGAAAAGCTTCATGTATTTTTTATTTCTTTTACCAGCTTGACCTTCAAAATAAAGATGATTTAAGTTTTCGAATGGTGTAATCAACTTTTTCAAACATTGGTTCATTTTTGAAGTAATACCATGTTCATAATTAATAGATACTTTATTATTGTCACAACAAAAGTTTTGTTGATTTCTGATAATTGCACAAGCTCTGGTTTGAACTTGATAAAAAGATTCTTGTAGAAGAAGGAATACCACACTTCTTGAATTGTATAAATTATAATTGTTAATAGCGAAAAATTGAGGAAACAAGTCAATCATATTGTCACAAAGTTGTATCATTTCAATTGGTGAGATTGTATCCCCAATGAACTTTGTTAATAGTTTGATACCTTTTGCACAAGTTATTGCTAAAGCGACAATATATGTATAATTCTAAATCATCATGTTAGAACCGGTGAGATTATAGGAAGACAAAATTTCGAGCTCGATCACATCTGGATCCATGATCACTTACCTTTAGAATTGTGAAATTATTTTCATATTGAATTTCTTGGATACAATCACCATCAATTTGATCTTTAGCATCACTGACAGAAGTTGGAAGATTAAGAAGTGCTAATACTTGTTCTCTCTTAGGAGAGTTGAGATCTAGAGTTGTGGAGATCGGTGTATTGATAATAACTTGACATGTATCTTTGATATGATCTCCAATTTTGTGAACCAGAATAGAACTTTGGGGATCTTTACTATAGCCTAAGATTCTCTCCAATAATGCATCTGTTTCGTTAATGAACATGAACATGATATACCTTCAATTTAAAATATTACCGTGAGCATATTGTGACATCAAAACAATAATCTTGGTTCAATTCAATCCTTTAACTAAACAACTTTGGCATTCCACCAGTATGACGTATCGAGAGCAGTCATTATGTGATATCTGATAGATAATCGTAGCTATAGCGTACCTTCATTATTCATGTTTTGAAGAATGTAAACAAAAACATAGCAAATATATGACGTCCACCGCGAATTACATTGATTTTAATATGGTACCGGTTTCACGGTATACCGTTGTTGATATCTTTTAATTGAATAAAGTTCAACTACAACTTAAAATGTCAACTCGTAAATGGATATTGATGGACAAATTGTCCTCTACACATTCTCAATACTTGAAAGCTAGTTTATATTCTTATTTCAATGTTCAGAAACCTCTAGGCAAATTCTTACCAAATGGGTATCATTTATTATATTTCAATCCAAAACATGAAGAAACAGAATTATCAAAAGATGGATATGATTCACATCAAGAACCTAATGATTTCCAATTCAAGAGGAGGTTATGGGCTGGTGGGAAACTAGATTTCATCAAACCAATTGAATATAATCAAGAATCTGTCTGTGTTGAATCAATATTAGCATCTAAAAAACTTGGAAATAATCATATAATAACTACAGAAAGAGAAGTTATATCACAAGGTGATATATCATTGATAGAAAAAAGAACATTAGCATATACAACAGATTTATACAAGAGATTAGAACCTCAATATTCAAACAAGATTCCATTATATACACATGAATTAAAACCTACGGATACATTACTTTTAAGGTATTCAGGTTTAACTTTCAATTCCCATAAAATACATTATAATAAAACATATGCTAAACAAGAAGGTTATCCAACAACATTAGTTCATGGTCCACTTTCAATAACGTTATTATTAGAATGGGTTGATTCATTATTTGGGGGATTAATTATAAAATCTTTTCAATATAAGAATATTGCTCCATTATTTGCCAATGAAACTTTGAAACTTGCATTATCTGAGGATTCTCATAATAAGTTTAGTGTATGGATTGAGAATTCCCAAGGTGAATTATGTGTTAATGGGACAATTGAAGTTGAAGAAATTCAATGATATGTTAAAGACAACTTCTTACTTATAGAAACCATTATCAATTAATGTTTGTTCTGTTGATACCCAATGTTTCCATTTTGTAGTTGATTTAGGATCTGTATCTGTGACGACAATTTTCGAAACTTTTTGATCTTGAATAATTATGAATACAGAAACATCTCTCATCGTCATTGAAAATGTAAAATCTGGTGTGATATCTGATTCCTTTTTTATTTTGGAAATGTCATATTTCTTAATCTCTTGAAGTTTTAAAATCTTGGACAGTATATTTTCTTCACTTTGGAAATAATTAATCAATGTATTTTGAACATTATGATCATCCGTTATAATTTCAACTGCATTTTGAATCTTGTCAAAATCTAGTAAATCTAAAGCACAAAAATTTGGTTCTTCATGATGTTTATATCTATGATGTGCACAATTTCGACAAGCTCTACCAATATCAAGCCATTTAGGTTTCAATTCCAAGATGAATTGATTTGAATTTTCAAATGTTGTGAAGTACTTTTCCTTCTTTATAATTTTGGAATCTAATGGGATTAAATTAGGTATCAAGAGCCCAAATCCATCATTTAGCAGCCCATCAACTTGGAAATCAACTTTAACAAGATCACATTCAATAACTTGATTCAATTTAGGCCTTACTACATCTTCAATGTACTCATAAACTTGTTTTGATGTTATTGTTTGATTGGATTGTCTTAATCTTAGGAGTTTATCTTTGAATTGCGAATCATTTCCAATATAACGATATAATGTATTGGCTTTTCCCTTATTGAAGAAAATCCAGTCCTTAGATTCCAAACAATCCATTATTCATCGATGATAACTTCTACTCAAAAATAAATCTTAGTGTTTAAAATATTCAAAAGTAAGATAATATACGTTTCGGAGCGTTTTGATAAGCACAGCACATATCACGCGAAATTCACATGACCAGAACCGAGGGCTCATCTCCGGAATTGGATTAAGAAAAAAATTATCATCATTATAAGTAAACACTTTATCTTTTGATTAAAGGATTTAAAGCTTTGTGATTTGATATTACTTACTTTTCACACTCCTTCAAGATGGCACCTGAAGAGAGAATAAAGATCAAAAATAAGGATAAGAGACAAAAACTCTTTCAAAGAATTAAACAAGAAAAAAATAAAGCTCGTCATAAATTAAGAGCTGAAAGAGCTAAAGAAGAAAGAGCCAATCCAGAATTAAAACAAGAAAGATTAGCAAATAATGTACCAGAAACTATTGAATCCAAAAGAGTTTATGATGAAACAGTGGGACAAGAAAGAGAAGGTGAAGATGATTTTGATTCATATTTTGATGGTCGTGAACCAAAAATTTTATTAACTACAAATGCTAATGCAAGAAAAGCTGCATATGAATTTGCTGATATGCTTATGGATGCTTTACCAAATGTTACATTTGTTAAACGTAAAAGAGAATATTCAATGAAGGATATTTCAGGATATTGTACAAATAGAGGATTTACTGATTTAATTGTAATAAATGAAGATAAAAAAAATGTTAATGGTATAACATTTATTCATTTACCTGAAGGTCCAACTTTTTATTTTTCAATAACTTCATTAGTTAATGGTAAAAAAATTCAAGGTCATGGTACAGCAACTGATCATATTCCAGAATTAGTTTTAAATAATTTTTCTACAAGATTAGGTCAAACAGTTGGTAGATTATTTCAATCATTATTCCCACAAAAACCTGAATTTGAAGGTAGAAATGTTGTTACTTTACACAATCAAAGAGATTTCATATTTTTCAGAAGACATCGTTATGTATTTAGAAATGAAGAAAAAGTTGGTTTACAAGAATTAGGACCTCAATTTACATTAAAATTAAGAAGAGTTCAAAAAGGTATCAAGAACGAAATCGAATGGGAACACAGACCAGATATGGACAGAGACAAAAGAAAATTCTATTTGTGATTCATTCACCCTCCCAACCTGTACACTATATATATATGGCATTTTTATCAATAGCATGTTTATTTTTTAATATTATTTCTAGTTCAAGTATAAAAGTTGTAGGTAGTTATAATTTTCCGCGAATTTCTGTGTTTTGGTTAGAAACGAAAAATCTTGGGAAATCACCAAAAGAGAAAACGATTAAAAAACTTCCAAAATGCGAACATAAACACAGGTTTTGATAAGGCTGAGACACTGAAAAGAACCCAGTTGAACCCAATTCAAACCGTTCAGACAGGGCGCTTCAAGTCATTTGTTCAATCTTAGGACTCAATTGCAACTTTGTTGAAAGTTTGGTGAAGAATTTCCAGTTTTTGCTTAGCGTGAAAGGTTTTTTTTCCTGTGTTTACACTTTCCCACGCTCTCACAATAATCCCAATCGTCAACATCGAGTATTAAACAACAGATTGAGTTGAAACTTTTGATCTCATATTGTTTTTGAACTAAACAGGGTCATCATTGTATTATTTATAAATCATAGTTTGTTTTTTTCAACTTTGAATAATTTGTGGTTTCAATTGAGATTGCACCTGGGTCAAGATCATTAGAACAATAACATAATACATAAAAGTGATCATTGCATTATAGAATCAATACTTCATATATAAAGAAAAAGGTATAATATGGACAATAACGCTGTGTTGAAATTGGTCAACGCGCTTGAACTGATCCATTCACCAAGAACTTCAAATTCTGAACGTCAAGAAGCCCAATCATTTTTAGAACAAGTTAAGAAACAAGAAGAATCTCCATTATGGGGGTATGAATTAGCATTGCCTACTCAAAGTGCAATTGTTCGTCATTTTGGTTTAGCTTTATTACAAAACTCAATCAATAGAGAATGGGATAATTATGATCAAGAAAAAAAATTGGCAATTAGAAATTGGATTGTTGATCTTTCATTAAAGCTTTTACCAGAAGATCCTCATTATCTTAGAGAAAAATTAGCATTTTTGTGGGTTGCAGTTGCTAAAAGATGTTGGGGTTCATATTTATCTTCTCAAGATGATGAATTGGCAAATTCAAGAGATTTTGCAGAAGGTTGGTCTTCTATGGATCAAGATATCTATAAATTATTTCAAAATGGTCCACATACAAGAGAATTATCATTAATCATATATAGAACATTATTTGAAGATGTTTATGTTCTTGAAGATTCTATCACATCAAGAAGAAATGGGGTATTGAATTCATTATGTACACAAGTTCTTTTACCAAACGCATTACTGAATGAGATTTATGAAAAGAATGCTAATTTAGAACAATCAAAAGCTACAACTGAAGGTTGGTTCTTGATATGGCAAGAACTTTTGAATGAATCTATAAGGAATGGAGATGAAAGAACTATCATTAAAGTTTTAGAGACTTTTAAAACATGTTTGAATTGGCCTTATAGTAGTCTTTTAACAAAATCACAGATTTTCAAATCATTATTAGATACTGTTCTCGTCTCAAATATTAGAGTAAAGATTTTATCGGTTGATTGTTTATACATTTTATTTACAAGAAGTTTCAATGAAGATGAAGATTTAGAACATATAGTTGGTTCCATTTTCAAAACTGAAGGTATTCAATTATTAGCCAATATTTATAATTCAATTCAAAATGATCCTGATGACATCGATGATGAAATTTATGCATTCACCAAGAAATTGACTGAAATGATTGTTGGTTTAAGTGAGCATTTAACTAAAGTGAAAGATATAGAGTCAGATATTCCAGCTTATTTGAGATTAGTATTGTCCACCACTTCAAGCCCAAGTCTAACTATCAGTGGTATATCATTGAACTTCTGGGGTCATATGTTGAGAGAAGATGATACCATTCAAATCATTGATAGTATTATACCAGATCTTTTAGAAGTTGCTGCTTCCAAACTGTTAAACTATGGAGATTTTAATGAAGATCATATAAGTCAAAAGTTTTTGCAATTAGATTTCGATTCACAATCAGAAACTTTTTCATTTTTAAGTCAGTACAAAAGATTAGTTGATGACATTATAAGGTTAATTGTTTGTATCAAGTTTGACATTGGTATTGAATGGTTGAGTAATCGTTTAGGATATTTTTTTTCTTCAGAAATTGGTAGCCAGGCCATTTCGTCACCAAAATTGGATTATCATGGTGAAGCTTTCATTTTGGGGATGTCTCAAATTGAAATTGTGGAAGCATCAGTTAGAGGTATAGTCAGATGGAAAATTTATTACCGTAATGCGGATTATGATGCAAGATTAGAAGTTTTGTTACATCAAGTTGAAGAATTAGCAGAGAAGTTGTTGAATGTTGAAATAAAAGATCCTGTTTTACTGAAAAGACTAGGTCAAACTTTTGTTCAATTTACTCCTTTACTCAAAGATCATATGATTTTCAAAATCATTGAAAGACTGCTTACTTTATCAACATTCCCATATCCTGAAAATGCCAATGATGATGAAACAAATGTCGTTAAAGATTTGAGAACAAGTTGTGCTACTGAACTAAATAGAATTGCATTCCTGATCCCAGATAGATTGAAAAATATTTTGGATGACTTAGAAAGAGTTATTGAAAGCTTGATACCTAAACTTTTACCAACAGAAGCTGTTACTTTCAAAGCATTTTTATTAGTTGTTTCTCAAAGAGCTTCTATACAGAATAAAGATGAAAAATTCGTGAAGATTGTTGAACCCGAGATTGCAGCTTGGACAAATCCAGATACAATGAAAGGTTTAAGTGATTTACAATGGTTCATGGAAAGACTAGGTATTGTGAAAATTGCAGACTATTTCAAAACCAGAAACATAAGTCCTGGTGCTAGTTTAATTAATACACCAATGGATGAAGAAGGCTTAAAACTAAAAGCAGAATTAAAAAATAGATGGCCTGTCATTTTCCCAGCTAGATCAACTAGACTGTTACTTCAATATTCAATCGAAAAATTACCACATGATACACCTGAATATAAAAACTTATTAAAACTTTGGGCACCAAGAGTTACACCTATTGTTCCTCATATTCTACAATTATTATACCAAATTCAAGCATATCATAACCCTGAAAACTGGAAAGGTTTACCAGATGTTGTTCAATCATTTGTTAAAGACTCAACTGTTGAAAGATTCTGGCAAATGGGTGTTTCTATCCAATCCAGAGATTCTTTCTTAGAAGAAAGTGAAAAAGCAATGAATACATTGAGAGATTTTGCTGATTCTGTTGGTCATATTGTTAGATATACAAGAGAATATGTATTTTTGACTATTTCTTCTATTTGTCAATTAGAAGATACATTTTATACAATTCCAAATATTGCAAATACATTTTGGAGAGCTGCTACTGGTGAAAAAGTTGGTATAACATTACATTCATGGAAGCATATGATAAATATTAGTTTGAGAGCTGTTATCAAAAATTGTCCACCTTCTAATGTGAATGATTTTATGGGTCAGTTATTACCTCAAATGTTCAATACCCTTGATGAATTATTAATTAATAAATGGGAAAAAGTTTACATATCAGGTTTAACATTTGATGAAAATGATGATCAACTTTCTGAAGAAATGATGGAAGAACATTTATTAAGACAAGTTACTCATGTTACTATCAGACTGTTAGTTGATTGTGTTGGTCAATATGGTTATAAATCTTTAACTGATACACAAAAGGCAATTCGTAAATTGTTATTTTCTAATAAAGATGTTCTTGCTCCATTCTTGAACCTCACAAGCCATATAATCATGCTTAAAGATTCAAGAAGTTCTTTTAATGTTTTGTTAATTTTAAGAGCTGTTTTAAATGATATTTTATTAAAAGATGATGAAGTTGATAAATTTTTATGTGAGAATTTAACAAAATCATTAGTTTATGTCTTAATGGATGATTTCTATCGTGAAGCTCATACAGATGCAGGTTATCTATTAACAGCATTATATATTAACTTAAGGGTTAGAGGTAATTATATGTCTACAGTTTTGAAAAGTTATTTACCAAATGCAACAGATGATCATATATCAAGATATGAAACTGCATTAGCAGAATCTAAGAATTTAAAAGAACAAAGAAATGCAGTTTTAGATTTAATTCAACAAGTTAAAGATGAAGATCATGATGATGAAAAATTTAAAAAAAACAGAAATGCTCAATTAGAATCAATTGCTAAAAAGAAAAAAGCAGAATCAGATATGATGAATGATCCATTCACTGAAAATAGTGCATTAGGTAATTTATTTGGTGGTGAAGAACAATAAACTGATTTTTTCAATTATATCTCTACACATAACAAAATTTTAATTCAATTTCGTCTCATGAATAAGTTATATATCCTCTTTGCATTTAAAAGTATAGTTTTGTATAAATAGTCATTTTAATCAAGTACATATATGTATTTTCAGCTTCTGTTTTCGATCTCTTCAAACTACGTACTGACGTACTAATTATTAAAATTGTAAATTAGCTTTATATATTACTATTAAAAACTTCATGACTTGTTCGTAATCTTTTATTTATAAACCCATTCTTTCTATTAAGTTTTTTAATTATTTCTAATTTGTATTATGTATCTTTATATATCTATGAGTTGACATGAATTTCGAGAGAAGTAGGGTTCTGAATTGTCTAAAAAATAATGCTCTTGATATTATATTGATTACCAAACATCTTCTTGATATTTATTCAAAGTTTTGAAATTTCTAATAATTTCATGAGCTTGATCTTCAGTTAAACCTTTACCTTTTGAAATGATTTCGATTAAAGCATTATTAACATCTCTAGCCATTTTAGCAGCATCACCACAAACATAAATGAAAGCACCAGCATCAATTAATTTTAAAATTTCATCAGCTTGTTCTAATAATTTATGTTGAACGTAAACTTTTTTAGAAGTTTCTCTTGAAAAAGCAGTAATTAATTCAAATGATTCACCAAGAGTTTTAGCATATTGTGGCCATTCTTCTTTATAAAGGAAATCTTCAGTTGAATTACGAGAACCATAGAATAAAACAGTCTTACCAATTTGGGAACCGTTTTCAGCTTGTTTAACACGATCTCTAATGAAACCTCTGAATGGAGCAACACCAGTACCTGGACCAATCATAATAACTGGAGTTGATGGATTTGATGGTAATCTAAAAGTTGAACGACGAACATGAACTGGTAATTTATTTTTACTAAATTTCTTTCTTGGACCTTCTAAATCATAATTTAACCATGGTTTTGATGATTCATTATTTTGAGCAATTTCAATATTACGTAACAAGTTTGTAGCAACACCTGTGATTAATCTACCATCTTTTTCTTCACTAGCTTCAACAACAGCAGTGATATGAACAGTAGTTTTTTCAGATAATGAAGATGAAGAAATTGAATAATAACGTGGTTGTAAATGTGGTAAAGATTCAATTAAAAATTCTAATGGAATTTCCCATTTACTACCATTTGATAATAATGATAAGACTTGAGCTAAATCATATTTCTTAGAATGAATTTCTGAAGCGAAAGCATCTTTATCTTTACTTAATCTATCAGTTTCTAATTTAGCTTTTTCAGATGGAGCAAATTGACCTAATGTTGACAAGATTTGTCTTGAAACTGGACCACCAATTTCTTTATAATGACGGAAAATAGCACCAACAGTAGTTGGAGTTGGGAATGGGATAACAACAGTTGAATCTAAAGGTTTTAAATCAACAACTTGATCTAATTGATCATCTAAGTTAGTGATTGATAAGAATTCTTTTAATTTTTCATTTGAATTTGATGGCCAAACAGCTAAATGATCACCAGTTGAATAACGTAAATTAGTTTGAGAAAGATCAAATTCAGCATGAATACATGATCTATCTTTTGAATTGAATAATTCTTTTGAGAAAGAAATTGGTGCTAAATAAGGATGAGCATGATCGAAAGGACCTAATGATAAATCAGTTTTACCATCTAAATAAGAACGATCTGGTTCACCCAAGAATAATTTATCTTCATCGAATTCACCAGGATCTAATCTTGATAAAGTTAAAGATGGTTCAAATTTAGCTTCATGTTCATCTAATTTTAAGAAATCTTTCAAGACATCCAAGACACCTTCTTTCCAACTCAAATAATCTTCATCTAAAGTACCAGCACCATCATCACCTTTACCAAATTCACCAATTAATGTAGCGCCTGCACCACTTAAGAAATTATGAGTTTTTTGAGAAGCAGCATTATAAAATTCATAAGTTGTATTACCAAGACCAAATAAGGTATAGTTTAAGTTTTCTAAATCACCTTCACCTAAAGTAGATAAATGTTCTTCAAAATTTAATGAAGAATCTGGGAAATCACCTTCACCATAAGTTGCAACAAAGATTGAAATTGGGACTTGTAATTCATTTAATCTATCAAAATCATAATCTTCAATATCAGCAACCATAACGTTCAATTTGAATTTAGATTTCAATTCTTTAGCAAACTTGTTGGCATAATCTTCAGTGGTACCAGTTTGAGAACCATAGATAACCAAATATTGTTTATTGTTTTCTTCCACAGTTTGTACGATATCTCTTGAAGTAGCAGTAACTTTTGTCCCATCATCAGGAACCGCCCAAAGAAGACCTTTGGTGAAGTAGGCAGCGATGGCCAAAGCGAGCGCCACGAGCACAGAGTAGTCCAAGGTATCGAGAGCCATTGTTGAAGTCTTTCCCAGTGGTTCTTGAAGTTTGTTGAAGTTGAAGTTCTTGTAGAGAAGATTTGACACCTGTTTTGATTTGAAAAGTTCAAGTTTTATAAAGTAAATTTTTGACGCGATTTTGATTTTTTTTAAACGAAAGAAAAAAAAAACAAAAAAACAGGTGCAAACGAGAAACGAGAATGGCAGAATTACAGATTTACACACAAAAGAATGGCTTGTAGATGGACAAGGGAGTCTGTTTGAAGAGTAACGGACCACGGGAATCGATTCCCACAGTGGAATTGGGTATAGAAAGTTGACTTGTTGGTTTATACGGTGTAGATTTACTGTGATTCACTCCGATTCAGTGTGGTTTATGGGTTGTGCTTATCTCATAGTGATAGATAAGCTGATGTATAAGAAGTAAAATAATCCTTTCTTGAATCTATTGTTCCAGGGTTCTTTGCCTATACGAAGTGCATGGAAACATGGGGCCATGGAAGCTTAGAACATTGGATGATTGAAAGATTAGACCATTTGACTACATCTACATACAATTTTAAACGATCAAATCAACCTTTATTCATCTTTAACCGACCCAAAAGTTGAATCAATAGTAGCATAAACACGATTCAAAAATTCATCACTTTCATCATCACCTTCATTATAAATAATTCTTGCAAATTCAACAAAACTTTCTTTATTAAATTCAATCTTGGATCTTCTACCAATACTATATTCCACAATTTCTTCATTATCAGATTTTAATGAACTTCTAATTAGATATTCTTGTTTATCTAATATTTTAAAAAAATCTAAAATGGGTATGTTTAATATTTCTAATGGAGTATTGGTATTTATACCAAAATTTTCATTTAAAATTGTTAATAATTCACCTTCACTTATATGATTATTTGAAACCATAATTATAGAAATAATCATTAATGTTAACCCATTTGATACTAAATTCTTATCTGTGGTTAAAGTTGGATATGTTTCTTTATTATTTCTATAATCATGTCTTTCTTCCATTAATTCACTTTGAAATAATGAATTTGCCTTAGATAACCATTGACTTTCTAATTGAAATCTTGCATATGGATCAACAATTTTATTAGTCAAGACATATTGTTGACTTGATTGAGGTTTATTATCTTTCTTTTTGCTGGAATCACTATTATTTTTCCCTGCTTTGACTGGTAATTCACTAATTGATAATCCAAATGTATCTTCTAATAAATCATTTGCTTGTTTTAATGCACTATTAAAATTAACTTTTGCAAAACTAACATCTTCCCAAGCATGTCTTTGTAAATTTGCTTTAGTTATTGCCATGTTAGCATTGTTTAATGCTAATGCAGCTCTCACAATCTTGATTACAATTCTATATTCAGGCTAAATTGATGATGTTAGTATAATGTAATTCATAATACTTATAATATACTCACTGAATCCAATCTTTGTTCTTGTTGTTGTTCCTCAGCATCTTCATAATCACTAGATAATTCCTGTGGTGTAGCGCTCATCTTATACTTTTGATCTTATACTTTTGATCTGATACTTTCAATCAAATCAAACCAACTTTATTGATATTTCAATATTTTCTTTCAATGGTTATACGAGAAAGAAAAAACGCGTAACGCGAAACTTTTCCAATATCATTACGATTACTAAAAACTGACATAATAGCAGACATTTCAAGTAAAAATAGCCGCAAAATGAGCCAATTAAAACGGTGGGAAACCATTGTCACCAAAATAAAGCATAAATAAATCATTTCGGTACTATTTCCCTCTCATTTGCCAATCATCATTAGTATATTCAATTTAAATTGGTGCACAAATGACGTTTTGTTTATTGGAATTCGCGGAGGCTATCATATGCTGGTGGTGTGCGGATGGGCATTCCCTAATAACAAATAACAAATGAGTACAAATCATTTTTAACATATTGAGAATTCTAAAGACCTTTTCTGGATTTAAGCTGAGTATTATAGACTGATTGGATATTGGTTGATTATATATACACTTAATTGACTTATAAAAGAACTAAACATCATGTCTAACGTCAATTTTGAAGAAGTTAAAGAATTCTTAATTGAACTTGCTCATGAAGCTGGTGATATTATAAAATCAAAATCTGGTAAAGAATCATTTGATGATAAAAAAAATTCAGTTGATCTTGTTACAGCAATTGATAAATTAGTTGAAAAGACAGTTTCTACCAAGATTTTCGCAAAATATCCAAATTATAAATTCATTGGTGAAGAAACTTTTATTGAAGGTGAAACTAAATTAACTGATGATCCAACTTTTATTGTTGATCCAATTGATGGTACTACAAATTTTATTCATAATTTCCCTTATTCTTGTATCTCATTAGGTTTTACTGTGAATCAAATTCCTCAAGTTGGTGTTATTTTCAATCCTCATTTAAATTTACTTTATAGTGCTATAAAGGGTAAAGGTGCATTTTTAAATAATGAACCATTACCAAACTTATCATCAAAACCATTAACTTTACAAAGTTCAATCATTGCTTTAGAATCAGGTTCTGATAGAGAAGGTGAAATCTTTGATGTTAAATTAGAAACTTTTAAATCTTTATTAAGTCGTAATCATGGGTTTATTCATGGATTTAGATCTTTTGGTTCAGCTGCAATGAATATTTCTCATACTGCTACAGGTCAATTAGATGCTTATTGGGAAGGTGGATGTCAAAGTTGGGATGTTGCTGCTGGTTGGGTCATTTTAGAAGAAACTGGTGGGAAAGTTGTTAGTGGTAATAAAGGTGGCTGGACCACTCCTGTTGATAGTAGAGTTTATTTGTTTGTTAGAGGTGCTCCTGAAGCTGATCAAAAAAAATTTATTGAAGATTTTTGGAGTAATATTAAAGGTCAATTGAATTATTGAGAGGTATAAGGAGACATATAAACAACGAGAACCTACTAGCTTCAAGTGGTCAATCATTAATAATAATATATTTTTGTTTCAATTTATATACAATTTTTGTCTTTTTCTTTACATGTATTGCAACTGATTCAAACTTTCTTGAAAGCAACTTCTTCTGGTAATCTAAATGAAGCACGATACATTGGTTTTGTTGGTGAAACTTTTCTAATCAATTTGAAATTAATATCATCGATTTTTAAATCATTATATTGTAATTTTTCAACAATTCTATCACGAACTCTTGATTCTAATTCTTTTTCAGTTGGTTCTGGTTCATCAGGACTAAATTTTTGGAAACAATAAACATGAACCATTGGTAATTCAAAATTTGGTAATGATTTGAGTTCTTCATGATTTGCAAAAATTCCAATATAATCATTAACAAATTCAATTGCACTATCTGGTAAATTCATAACAAAATGATTTGGGAATTTTGGAATTGAAATATCTTTATATTCAGTTGGAGTTCTTGGTTTTTTATTTGCTGGAGTTGATGATGATGATGATGAAGATGACTTGGTTTTTGGTTTCTTAATTTCAACTTTAATAATCCCATTAGTTTCTTTATGAAATTGTTCAATATATGTCATACAATTTTTAATAAAATCATGACCATTATCATTGAATGGTTTTATAAAATTTGATACATTATTCTTAGCAATATTTTGCTTCAAGAAATGATAACTATCAGGATTTAAATCATTTGCAATTGAAATAACACCTTTTTTAGCAGCTGGTACTGTGAAAGGTCCAACACCTGCCATTGCATCCAGAACTAATTCACCAGGTTTGAAAATTTGAACTAAACGTTCATGTTCAGCTTGTAATCTTGAATTCCAATAAACTTTTTCAAAATCAAATTGGAAAATACAATTTTGTTCTTTATGTGTAACTAATAAATCTGGTTTACCTGCTAAAACTTCCATTTTAAAAGTTCTATATTCAGTTGCGATTGAATCAACTTTATCAACAACAGTTTCAATACTTGGGTTTTTGGATAACACAACTTCACCAATTAACTTTTTATATGGTTTATATTCATCTCTTAAATTTAAATGTGCAACATGACCAGTTTGTGAAAAACCTGATGGTATATTATCTAATAAATCTTCTGGTAATATAGCACCAAGAATTTCTTCAGTTGACCAAAAATCATAATCAATAACCAATGTATGATTTTGTAATGGAATTTGTTCTTTTTTGAAATATTCTAAACAACTTTCACTTAATATTTTGGAAGCATCACTTATCTTTGTTAAACGATCTGTAAGTAAAACAGCTCTAACAGTATAATCCCCAATTTTAACAATATTACGCAATCCTTTCCCACTTAAAACATCTTGTGGATGACTTCTTATGAATTTTTGAATTATTCTTGGATCATCAAAACGAGCTCTAATAACTGGAAATTCCTTTCTAAAGAAACTTGTATCCAATTCTTTCATTTCTCTATTAATTGGAGGTGATAAATCTAGGGAACAATTGTGTGTAACCATTTTGCGTGCTTGTTTGGATATGTTTCTAGTCCCTAATATTCTGCTGACTGTTAATGGACACCGTATGAACATATATAGTTGATATAGATCTATATGATTGTATAATATCAATTAGATCAAGATCCATGTCATATCTTATATAATTTGTTTGATGCGATGAGCTAAATTTTTCAAATATAGGTATAAACAAATTCGCGAACAATTATTTTCAATAAATTGGTGAAGTTTTTGATCAAATTGAAGATAAGAGGCCACAGATGTCTTGGGAGACTTTATCAAGTGACTTATTAAACTTTTGAATATCATTTCCTTCAAAAACATTAAGTATTCTTTCTTTGCTTTCTGTCATTTATATTTGAAATAGTTTTCATTATAAGTATGCGTGCCTTACCAGATGAGCTGTAGTCAATGTGTAACCCGGTGATGATATGAAATAAAAAATATATAGAGTATTTCTTTATATTAATTTAAAGTGTTTGGAATAAAGCATTTTGTCAACTTTGGATTAATAAAGAATCTAGGCCATAATATACAATCCAATTATATTACAAAATAAGCAGCAATGGAAATCCTTAGTATATCAAAGTCAAACCAATTTGCATATGAAGATGCTGATGCTTCAGATTCAGATATAGATTTATTATCAGATAATGAAGAACAACAAAAAGTTCAAACAGATGAAAATGGATTGAAAAAATCAGTTGTTACACCTGGTGAACTAGTCACAGATGATCCAATTTGGATGAGAGGTCATGGTACTTATTATTTGGAAAACGATACATATAGTTCAGTTGCTGGTACTATAAGTAGGGTTAATAGATTATTAAGTGTTACTCCAATACGAGGTAGATATCAACCAGAAACTGGTGATCATGTCGTGGGGAGAATAACAGAAGTTGGTCAAAGAAGATGGAAAGTTGACATAGGTGCAAAGCAAGATGCTGTATTAATGTTGGGATCTGTTAATTTACCAGGTGGTGTTTTAAGAAGAAAATCTGAAAGTGATGAATTACAAATGAGAAATTTCTTAAAAGAAGGTGATTTATTAAATGCTGAAGTTCAATCTTTATTTCAAGATGGTTCAGCTTCATTACATACTAGATCTTTAAAATATGGGAAATTAAGAAATGGGATTTTTTTAAAAGTTCCAAGTTCTTTAATTGTTAGAGCTAAAAATCATTCACATCAATTACCAGGTAATGTTAGTATTATTATTGGTGTTAATGGTTATATTTGGTTAAGAAAAACTACTGATGATCTTTTAACAAATAATCAATCCACAATAGGGAAAAATGCAAGTGCAGTTAATTCTAAAGGTCAATATAATCCAGGTCAAGGTTCAATATCAATTACAAGATTAGAAGAAGAAAGTTCATGGGAAATTTATAGTGATCAAAATGAACAAATTTCTTCAAGTATAAGAAGTACAATTACAAGATATTCAAATTGTATAAAAATTTTAGCTCATTGTGAATTAGGTATTACAGAATCAAGAATTATTAGTACTTATGAAGCAAGTATGGCTTATGAAAACTCTGGTTCTTTAATTGATATTGAAACTATGGAAACTATTGGACAAGGTATAATAACAGCTGAAAAATACAGAGGGAATTAGAAAAGTTCAATTATTTACATAATATTTCTATATAGATTCTATTTACATCTAATTAATGCATGGAGTTTTTCAGTAATTTGAAAAAAAAACTATTTCTTTTGCTCATCATTAGTTGGTCCATTACCTGTCATTGATTTTAAACGATCTTGGAAACCTTTTGAAATATATTTTTCAACAAAACCAATTTCTTCCTTCTTTTTAGCATCATCTTTTCTCTTTGCCACAATACACCAAGTTGTACCAAGATGAGTTCTTTTCTCTTCTGCAATTTCTAATCCAGAATCATCTAAAATTTCACCAATATCTAAATTCCATCTACAACCCCAAGATTCTAATCTTCTTTCAGCTCTATTGTCTAAAATATTATTAATGAAATCATATTCACCTCTACCATGTTCTAACAAGACAATTCTACCACCTGGTTTTAATAAAGTTTCAAAATTTTTCAAAGCTTTGACTGGATCTTCATGTGAACAAATACCAAATGCTTCCACAATAGTATCATATTTAATAGTGGTACTTGCATCTGTAACATTAATTTTTTGATCATCAATATCTTTAACTAATAATTCATCTTTATTTGATTTATTTGATGCAAGATCAACAAGATCTTCAGCTCTACCAACAACAAATGCAGCATTTTTATAAGTTGGGAATTCTTCTCTAAATTTTTTATTTGCAATTTCCATCATTTTAGAAGATGAATCTAAAAATGTTATTGATTTAATTTGAGTCATATCTAAATATTTAACATTACGACCTGTACCACATGCAACTTCTAAAACATCACCATTACAATGTTTCATTAACCATTTTCTTCTACGACCCATGAAAACAGCTTTTTCTTCCCAATTGATATCAGAATCATAATCTTCAGCTTTACCATCATAAAAAGAAGTTGTATCTCTTGCAGGTAAGATATTTTTATTTGAAGTGTTTGTACTTTCAATATCAACTTTAACATCTGATAAATCTTCAATACCTTGATTTTTCAATTTTTCATATTCTTCTAATTTTAATTCATCTCTTCTTCTTAATTTCCCAGTTAATTCTTTTAATTTTAATAAATCATATTCACTTGCTATGTTTTCCAATTGTTTTTTACCAATTTCTTCAACTTGTTTTTCCTTACTGAAAACACCACTCATATATTTATAACCAAATACTAAAAATAAGATATAACAAACAACATAATACCAAGTCATATTTTTTTGAAATTCTTTAGTTCTAGTTTTAGCACCCCATCTAACGATCCATGAATCTGATTTCAAATCTTCCTCTATTTGAAGCTTTGCAGCTTCTTCTGGAGTTTTCACTTTTTTAACTCTGTCTGTTGGTTTCCTATATAATGAACTTTTATCATATTTAGCTAATAATATGGAGCTTGAAGAAATGTATCTTGTTGCCAGACTTTGCTTCGACAGTATCTGTGAAGCCCTTTTGGTCACCAGATTCCGTAGCATCATCTCAATTTCTTTTAGTCGGTGGTCCCAGATCTCTAGATCACTGCTTATGTCCAACGTTCTTTGATCAACAGCTAATTTTTTTTCTTTTCGCCCGTACATGTCAAAAAGTTCAAACTCCATTTTCACACGGGCCACTACTTCACCAACTTTATATAAGAAACTTAGAATCCTTTGAATTTGTTTTTTAATACTTTTGTTTACCAGTTCAGGAAGAAGATATGGGTGAAGTGGAAAAGCTCGAATGGATTGATTTGTACGATGGGTTGGAACATCACCAGATCAAGAAGAGCAACTTGAGGTTCATTGGCTTGAATCAGACAGAGTTTGATAAGGTGGAAAGACTCACGAACGAGTCGTTTGATGCTGCTGTTACAAAGATACGGGATAAAAGAAAGGAGAAACACAAGAATGAAGAATTGGAAACCATGAAATCCTCACAAGCAAGAATTTCACTCCAGTTCCCATTGATGATGCCATTGCCGCCAGATCCAAACACAGCGGCTAATTCATTACCAATATCCATCCCACAGTTCAATAACGAGACAGATTTAGATACGGAGAAACCAGAGGGAATTGAAGAGACTAAAGATAAAGATAAAGATGGTGATCTAAGTATACCCAGATATTTGCCATGTCCATCATCTGCTAATTTCCCACCTCCAAGTTCAGAATTTAATGAAATTCAATCTGACGATAATACTCATAAATATTCATTTACATCCACTAATAACAATACATTAACAAGAATCACACAGGAGCAAACTCAAATATTTGAAGCTCCAAGATCATCAAGTCCCTTCACGGATTCAAGTATCATTTCAACTAGATCTACAAAACGAATGAAATATGAATCCAACATATCAAGTGATCATTTTAGACCAATAAGTTCAGATGTACAAATATTAACTAGTGATAAAATATTAGAGTTTTGACATTAAAAAACTATATGCATATTATATATTCATTTCATAGTACTTATTTTTTGTAGTTGATAATAGTTTCTCTATAATTCTAATGGAACATTACCATATTTTTTTGTATAGAGACCAAGTGCTTTAATTGGGAATAAGAATTTATAGTTTGGATATTCAATAGCACAAGAATGATTGAAAACACCTTCAACATCCTCAAAACACCATTCACCTGTCTCCTTTTGACGCTCCATTAATATTTTGATACCTTTATCAATAACTTGTTTATTTGGATAATCTGCTAATATCAATCCAATAACAACCCATGCAGTTTGAACAACTAAACTTTGTTCACTATCAACATATGTATGAGTTTCACAAGATTTCATAGATTCACCCCATCCACCATCTTCCATTTGATGAGAAACAAGGAAATCACAACCTTTACGAACAACTTCAGAATTCTTATAATTTTCATCAACAGTATTTAAAGCTTCAAGAGCAAACATTGATGCATATGTGAAGCATATCCCCCAACATCCATACCATGATCCATCTTCTTGTTGAGCTTTCTTAATATAATCAATGGCTCTATCAATGGCAAATGTAACAGTATCACGTTTATAATTTGAAAATTTGCGGAAATATGTTAAACCTAAAACTGAAGAATCTGTACATTCAACATAAGGATATTCAACCATAATATTCCCGAAAACTTCAGCAGGATTTAATTTTTCTAATAATGTAGTTGCTTTAATTTTTTCATAAGTTGCAAAAGATCCATATTCAAAAGAATCAACATTTTGTAATGATAAAAGAACATCAATACCTTCATTTAGATTTTCTTCTTTAATTAAATCCCTTAAATGTTGGAAATGTGGACTATTTCTAACCATAATAATAGCTTTCAAAGCTTCCGCAGTACAATCACTAACAACATAACCTTGAGTCTTTGTGGAAAATGGCCATGCACCTTTTCTCTTGTCTCTAAAACTACCAGGGACACATTCTTCTGTGAATTGTGACCTTACTAAAAATTTATAACCTTTTTCAATCATATCATGATATTCTGGGAATTCATCTAATCCAGCCATAAAGAAATATTGAACTGCAAATGCTGTATCCCAAACTTGTGAACCATTTGTACCCATCACTGTTAACCCTTGAGGTCCTAAAAACATAACATCTTTGAAACGTTCTTGAAATCTTTTGAATTCATATGAATCACCACCTTTCTCAACATATGTAACAATAGCATTGAAATGAGCATTTACTGGTGCTATACATAAATAATCTGTATTGGCGATTTCCTTTTTAATTAATTCAAATGTATAATTTTGAATTTTTTTCAAAAACCAATTTGGTCTAATATATTTTTCATATGCAACAAGTATATTATTTGCAAAATCTAATAGTTTGGTATGTGGATAATATAAATCAACACCACAAACATTATTTCTTTGTTTTGTGAAATCAATTGAATCAAATGGTTTGACATAAATTTCTGATCTAATGGCTTCCAATAATGGATCTAACTCACAATGTATTTTCCCAGCTGATAGATATCCTAATGGCAGATAAATGGCTCTTGTATGAACCCACCATCTCCCAGGGTGAATAGGTAATGAATAAGGTAAAGCCCATAATTCAGGTGGTGCTGGATTAACACCTTCCCATTTATATAAATTTAACACGGATAACCAAGCTTTCCCCCAATGTGGATTTGCAATAGCACCACCAAGTCTATGTAGAGTCTTTCTTGCCCTTTGACAAACAGGATGATTTGCTGGTAATCCTAATAATCTTAATGCAACGTAGTTTATTGAAGTACCAAAACATGTGGATTTATCAACACTATGTAACCCCCAACCACCATCTACTGGATGTGCAGTGTTAACAATATATCTTACCAGTTCAATTCTTTCAGCTTCAGGAATTTTAGTTTTGGTGAAATAACAAGTTGCAATATAACCGATTGTCATAAACATTGGACCTTTATATTGACATGGAAAAACACCACAATCTTCTTGAAGGGTTTTTAAAAATGTAGCACCATTCCTAGCAGCATCATATGGGGTCTCAGGTTTTGGTAATTGTTTTGGATTGTAGTCATCTGTTCCTAATAAGTATTTAACATATTCAGATTGTGGATCAGATTCAATATCAGATTCGTTTATATAATCCCAAGTTTCACGGCCTAATTCATCTGTTCTCAATCTCCAGCGAGACTTATCCGTGTTAGGAATTCCCACAAGGTCAGAATAGTATACCATGAGTATCAGTATCTGTGTCAACTAAAAGCACCCAATTGCACTCAATTCCTGAGGAAATCGTTGATATTTAAACCCATTCTCTTTGTTCAAGAAGAGCTTATACGACCAAAAATCAGCAGTTTTCGCGCCTGTCAACAACCAGTGTCACTAAAAAAATATGTCCTTCATCGAAACAATTTGAAGAACCATTCATGATTCGGGAATAGAAACAGACTGGAATAACCTGGTAAACTACCTAGAGAAAGAGACTGTCTACACAGTGGATTCCCTGCTTACCTCACCCACCAAATGCTCAGTCTGCCCTTGTGCAACCCAGTGCAACTCCGGATTCTACCACTACCACGCTCTTCTGTTACACGCACATTTTTCCGCACTTATTCTTTCAATAATAGGCAGGAAAGTCAGAAGCTGTTCGCCGTGTTGAAATACAAAAAGTTTCTTCCTTCTTTCAATACTAATCAATCAGCGAGTCATCAATTCAAATCTCCTTCACTTCACAAAAGATTCTGCTTAACAATGTGTGCTGCCACTGAGATTAAGCGTGACGTGCTACCAACACACGTTAAGCCAGTTCATTACGATTTGGATGTCAGTAATATCAATGTTAACAATAACTCATTTGATGGGAAAGTCAAAATTGAATTGGACGTTAAAGAAGATACAAATGAAATTGTTTTAAATGTCAATGACCTACAAATCAAAAGTGCTGAATTAGCATATTCTGTTACTAAGACCGAATCAATTGTTCAAATCACTGAAACTATTGTCGATAATAAAGCTCAAATTGCAACATTTAAATTATCTGAAACTTTAAGAGCTGGTCCTGCTTCTAAGGCCTTTTTAACAATATTATATTCAGGTCCATTAAGACATGATATGAACTCATTTTATAAATCTTCATACACTGACAAGAATGGTAAAGAACAATTAATCTTATCAACACAATTTGAAGCTACTGAAGCTCGTGGTGCATTCCCATGTTTTGATGAACCAAATTTAAAAGCTACATTTACTTTTTCAATAACTGTTGCTGAAGACTATACCGCTTTAAGTAATACACCAGTTGCTTCTTCAAAAGTTTTAGATGATGGTAAAAAAAAAGGTGCAATTGAAGCTAGTGGATTAAAATTAGTTCAATTTCAAAAAACTCCAATCATGTCAACTTATCTTTTGGCTTGGGTTATCGGTAAATTAGATTATGTTGAATCATTCACTGAACGTTCATATTCGGGAAAGAAAATCCCAATTAGAGTTTATACTGCTGAAGGTGAATCTGCTAAAGGTAAATTTGCTTTACAAGTTGCCACAAAAGTTGTTGATTATTTTTCTGAAGTTTTTGATATTGATTATTATTTACCAAAATTAGATATGGTTGCCATTCCAGCTTTCAGTTCAAATGCCATGGAAAACACTGCTTTAGTTACTTTTAGAGAAACTGCACTTTTATTTGATGAAGAATCAAGTGATTCTAAATACAAAGAAAAAGTTGCTTATGTTGTTTCACATGAATTAGCTCATCAATGGTTTGGTAACTTGGTTACTATGGATTGGTGGGATGAATTATGGTTAAATGAAGGTTTCGCAACTTGGGTTGGTTATTTAGCCGTTGATAAATTATATCCAGAATGGGAAACTTTTGCCACTTTCACTTCAAATTCATTACAAACTGCACTTGATTTGGATGCTTTAAGAGGGTCACATCCAATTGAAGTTCCAATCAAATCAGCTTCTGATATTGATCAAGTTTTTGATGCTATTTCATATTTGAAAGGTGCTAGTATCATTAGACAATTAGCTGCTACTTTAGGTACTGATGTTTTATTAAAAGGTGTTTCAAATTATTTGAAAACTCATCAATATGGTAATGCTACAACAAAAGATTTATGGAAAGCTATTGGTGAAGCCTCAGGTGTTGATGTTGTTAGTATTGCTGATCCTTGGATTCGTAAGATTGGGTTCCCATATGTTGATGTTCAAGTTGATTTAACTAAAAAATCCATTCAAGTTACTCAAAATAGATTTTTATCCACTGGTGATGTTCAAGAAGAAGAAAACCAAACTAATTGGTGGATTCCATTGAATGCTTATAATGGTAAAACTGTCGCAAAAGATTTATCAATCACATCCAAATCTGAAACTATTGAAAATGTTTCAATTGAACCATTTTTGAAATTAAATAAAGATACTGTTGGCTTCTTTAGAGTTAAATATGATGATGCTACTTTTAACAATATCATAAACAATTTGGATAAATTATCAAATACTGATAAAGTTGGTATTATCTCTGATACTACAGTCTTATCAGTTGCAGGTATTTATAGTACTTCAAAAGCTCTTGATCTCTTCAAAGCTTTCAAAGGTGAAACTGATTATGCAGTTTGGTTACAATTATTATCAAGTTTGAAAACATTAAGATCAGCTTGGTATGAACAACCTCAAGAAGTTCAAAATGGTTTGAAAAAATTAACTCATGAAATTGTTGAACCTGCTGTTTTAAGTCTTGGTTTTGAAGCTGCTAAAAATGAAAGTTTCTTAACTACACAATTAAGAATTGAATTACTTTCAGCTGGTGTTTCAGCTGGTGTTCCTCAAGTTATTGAAGAATTACAAAAATTATTCACTAATTTAAAAGAAGGTAAAGATATTGATCCAAGTTTAAGAAGAATTGTTATTTCTTCTGTTATCTCAGCTCCTGATGCTACTGAAGAAGATTTTGATTTTGTTTATGGTTTAATTTCAACTTCAAAATCTACTGATGCAAGTGAAGTTATCTTAAATGCTTTAGGTACTGTTACAAACCCTGTTTTGATTCAAAAAGCTTTAAGTTTGATCTTGAACCCAGAAATCCCAATCATGAATATCTCATTTGTTAGTATTCCATTGACCAATAACACTAAAGCAAGATTACAATTCTGGACTTATTTGAAAGAAAATTTCGAAGCTATTACAGAACGTTTGAAAGTTAATAGAATGGTTCATGATAGATTTTACAAATTTACATTAGGTAAATATGCATCTGATGAAATTCATGATGAAATTAAAGAATTCTTCTCTGATAAAGATACTCATGATTATCATAGATCTCTTGATCAAGTTTTAGATGGTATTAAAACTAATTCTTCTTGGGTTTCAAGAGATAAGGAAGTTGTTGCTGACTGGTTGAAATCTAATAACTATATCTGATTGCAATGATCTATATCAATAGATTTTTTGCTTGACTATTTAATTTATGTTTGTATGTTTTTAATTAAGATCCAAAGTAGTCTTGTATTAAGTAATCAGAATCTGGTTATATTTCCGACTAATTTTAAATATCAATTCCGGGGTCCCCAGTTTTTTATACGCAACCTCCTCAAAATCTCAAAAACAATATCAAAAACAATATTTAAAGTACACATTAATATATTTACAAAACTCGTATGGATCGTTTGTGAATTGAAAGATGTCCACATCACTCGCACGTACACTTAGAAACATCAAACTATCAGGATGGAAAAGATACGCCAAACAAATGAATTCTATTGGTGATGCTAAAGCAGGAACATTAGTTGGTATTGATGATCATGGTAATCATTTTTATGAAACTCATTTAGATAAAGAAATTCATTTACGTACAAGATGGGTTGAATATGCTGAAACTAATCAGAGATGGGATGTATCCCAAGTTGAACCTGGCTGGCATTATTGGTTAGCTTATGGTTCTGATACTCCACCAAATAAATTACAAGGTGAAGAGAAAACTGAAAGAGCTTATCCTGTTCCAAAAGTTCATGCTCAAAATTATACTGGTACTACAGGAGCTTATGTTCCTTATAACACTGCAAAACCTAAATTTCAACCATGGGAAACTAAAGTTTCAGAAAGAACAGGTTGAAATGAAGTTATTTATTATTTATTATTGATTACATACAACTACACTTATTTATTATTAAAGAATCATCATATGTTCCCATGGTTCCCCTTATTTATTATATTTATTTATTTATATACATGATCATTTATGTTCATCAAAAATTAGAGGATTTATCTTCTATATTTGTTATCAATTTCGTAATTTTTATAAGGTTTATTCATGATGTTATTGACCACTAGCAAAAGTAGCAGCAACAATTAATGGGAAAACAACAGTAGCATCAGCATAGATTTTGACAGAATGAGCATCAGCTTTAATCTTACCCCAAGAAACAGCTTCATCAGGTCTTGCACCAGCATCTGAACCATCAAATTCTTGACCAGTGTTAATATAAACTGCATAATCAGCACCATTTCTCATCAAACAAGCATTACAGATATGATGTTTAACTAAACCACCACCTAAGATGATCATACCAGCACGGAATGCAGACATTGACATTGAATTGATTTTACGAATATCAGCCACTATATCTAATCTTAATTGTTGTGGAGAAGCTTTAAAAGTATGGAAAAATAACATATCACCAATTGAACCATCTGTAATTGCAGGACAGAAAATTGGGATTTTATTTTTATGAGCCCAATATAAGACTGAAGTTTCATCATTAATTTCTTTACCTAATCTATCAATTAATTTTGATGGAGTTAAAACAGCTGGAGAATCAGCATCAAATGCATCTTTACCTAATTTTTCAGCAGCTTCAGTTTGTTCTTGTAATAAAGTATCCAAGATTGGAACAATCCATTCTTCAAATTTACAGTAATTATCATTTGGAACTAATAAATTACCAATACGATTCATACCTTTATCACGTAAAGTTGAACCTTTTAATGCAAAATCACCCATAAATGTTGGTGCAAGACATTTGATAATATCTTCTTCAATACCACCAGCAGTAGCAACAATAGCACTAACATGTTTATGTTGAACTAAATGACGTAAAGTATCACGTAAACCTGAAGAGATTAAGTTTGAAGTATAACCCATAAACACAGTAGTTTTTTGATAACCTTCATCATCAAATTCACCAGTTTTTTCATGATCTTCTAAAGTATCTCTATGAACACCTCTCCATTGTCTCATTTCATCAATGATTTCACAGCCTTCACCCATAGATGAAGCTTGGAATCCCATATTTCTCATACTTTTAATTAAATCTCTAGCTCTCATATTGACACTTTCTTCTTTAGAGTAATCAATACCTTTAACTTCGACGAAATCTTCTGGAACTGGCTCTGAGGCCTTGAGCACAGCATCTGATAACAATCCTGGTAATTTTTCGTTTTGGTTAGACATATTTCAACAGTTGGTTTTGGTGTATTTATGCAAAAATTGTGTCAAATTGAACTAAATCTTAGTTAAAAAAAAAAATTATTATGGGCTCACTTATAAACTGAAAATTTTCCGAATGGTTTGTACACATTTCTTAGTATACTGTTACCTGTATCTTCAATTCCCCGGAGAAGTAAAGACATCAAAAGGAACTGATTAAGAGTTAAGCTGATAGTCAATGGCAATTGTAGCATGTTCTTTGCAAGTCTTGAGTGATACTCTCCGAGAATCACAATGGATTCCTCGACCATCAAAGTTCAAGAGTCCCGAGTAAATGACACAATTTCGCAATCGCCTATCGTGTTTGCCAGCCACGACTTATCTCCTTGTAAATTTGTGGGTATTTTTATATTTAAAGTGATGAAATCCACCTTGAATTCTGAACATTTGAAGTGAATTGACAAGAATCAACTATCAAAGATGTCAAGTGAAGATTTTAAAAAGTTTGAAGAGCAATTCAGGGAATTGTTAGCTACCAGTTTGGCTAACCAAATAAAGACTTTTGGTACATCACCAGGGTCATCATCATCATCATCCTCGAAGGCAAAAACTGAAAAGACCAACAAATCTCAACAAAGAAACAAGAAACAAATTCGTTCTGTTCAATTCGATTCAGATAGTGAAGAAGATTACGAGGAGGATTCAACTCCTGATGAATATGAAGATGTTAAAGTTCCAATTAAAAAGAACTCAATTGCTCCATCATCATTGAAGAAATCTAAAAATGCTATTACATACAACGATGACTTTTATTTAACATATGCAGATGCTTATATTGAATTCACAAAGCAAAATCCAACTACTTATCATGTTGTCCAATACTTTGCCAAATTACTCGAAGCTAATGGATTTAAATACTTATCTGAAAAGGAAAACTGGGAAGGTTCATTAAAATCTGAAGGTTTATACTATACAATTAGAAATGGTACAAATGTTGGTGCTTTTGCAGTTGGTGAGAATTGGAAACCAGAAAATGGTATTGGTATTATTGGTTCACATATTGATGCCCTAACTGCTAAATTAAAACCAGTTTCCAAGAAGGAAAAAGTTGATGGTTATGAATTATTAGGTGTTGCAAATTACGCAGGTGGTTTATCACCAGCTTGGTTTGATAGAGATCTTGGTATCGGTGGTAGAGTTCTTGTTAGAGTTGAAGATAAAGAATCTACTACTGGGTTTAAAGTCATTTCTAAATTGGTCAGTTCTGCACCAAAACCAATTGCAA
This sequence comes from Hansenula ciferrii, assembly GCF_000313485.1. NCBI lineage: Eukaryota > Fungi > Ascomycota > Saccharomycetes > Phaffomycetales > Wickerhamomycetaceae > Hansenula > Hansenula ciferrii. The sequence goes on along the minus strand of NW_011887555.1, from coordinate 24,422 downwards.
GAATTTCAACTTTAGCTGAACATTTCGGTCAAGTTGCAGCTCCACCTTATGATAAAGAAACTAAAGCTATTCCAGTTATTGGATTCAATCCAGGTCCTGATGCTGAGCCAACTAAAGATGAAAAGAAATCACCAGTTATTGATAAGCATCCATTAGAATTATTAAGATTCATTGCTGAATTGGCTGAAGTTTCAGTTAAAGATATTGTTCAATTGGATCTAGATTTATTTGATGTTCAACCAGGTACTAAAGGTGGATTAAGAGATGATTTTATTTACGCCCCAAGAATTGATGATAGAGTTTGTTCATTTGCTGCAATTCATTCATTAGTTGAATCTTTCAAGGAAGGTATTCCAGAAGGTTCATTTAGTCAAGTCTTGTTATATGATAATGAAGAAGTTGGTTCAAACACAAGACAAGGTGCTCAAAGTAACTTAATCAATACACTTACTGAAAATGTTATTCAAAAATACATTGAAAGTAATAATACTTCTGCTAGTGTTGGTAATTTAACTAAAGTTGCATTTGCAAATACTTTATTACTTTCAGCAGATGTCAATCATTTATTAAACCCAACTTATAAAGGTGAATATTTGGAGAATCATTATCCAGTTCCAAACAAAGGTATCACACTATCACTTGATCCAAATGGTCATATGGTTACTGATTCAGTTGGGTTATCTATTGTTGAACAAATTGCAGAATTGAATGGTGATGAATTACAAAGATTCCACATCAAGAATGGTGCAAGATCTGGTGGTACAATTGGTCCTTACATTTCAAGTCATACTGGTGCAAGAACTGTTGATTTAGGTATTTCTCAATTATCAATGCATAGTATAAGAGCTGCAATCGGTGTTAAAGATGTTGGTCTTGGTATTAAATTCTTTAATGGTTTCTTCAAATACTGGCAAGGGGTGAACAAATCATTCGGTGATTTGTGAAGCTGTGTTTGTGACTGAATTCTATCATTGACTAGATAAAGGTAACCTATATCTTTCGTTGTTGAACAATTATGGTTCGGGCTGGGCTCGGAATTTTTATTTCCTAATCAAATTTCATCAAAACAACTAAAAAATAACAAAATATAATAAAACATAACAAAATATGAATAAACATTATGATATGTCAATACTTTAGAGTAGTTATGGCAATAATTTCATGCTATTTAACTTGATTTTCCCGGACTTGAAGCAAAAAAAAGAAAATGGCGACAACTGCAGGATTCGAACCTGCGCGGGTAAACCCAAAAGATTTCTAATCTTTCGCCTTAACCACTCGGCCAAGTTGCCTTTTTTGAGTTTTTTTATCTGCTGAACAACCACGGCTCTTATTTGCTTACATAAGTCTCGCTGTTTCGCTGACGTAATCAGATTTAGATCGATCTACAAAATCTGGAGAACAGCTCAAAAAAAGAAAACTCTACAACATTAATAACGGTTAATAACTTGGTTTCAGCAGGTTTTTATTAAATATCCCATAAATCTATTTATTGAGCATCATTTTTGAAGTCTGTTAGACTAATATTGTTGTATTAGACCTGTGATTTTAAAAAAATTAAGCCGATGTTTGTCCTAATTGGGTAGCGGCGCACTTACGAAATGGGAAGAGTAGCGGCGCATCGACAAATTGGGTGAGCTATAATTACTGGAGTCGACAGAATATTTACTACAATTTTTTAGTGGACGTGTAATTAAAAATACATCAGCTCATGGTTTTTTGGAAATGCATTAAATATTAGTCTTTCAGTATTAGATCGTATACAGGTTCAAGCATATAGGTGTTCCTTTGTTAGGCAGAAGAATAATCATTATGAGCAAATCAATCACACTCGATGCAGACATCATTGAATTTGATCTTGATGGAACATTAGTCTATACCACATCTGTTGTTGAAAAACTTTGGTCAGAATTGGCTATTCAACATGGGGTTGATCCTCATACTGTTTTGAATGATTCACATGGAGCTAGAACGTCAGAAACATTTGCTAAATATTTCCCAATGATTGATAACACCGATAATAAAGCTGTTGAAAAATTTGAAAAGGATATACCTGATAACTATGGACATTTGGTCAAGATCATTCCAGGAACAATCGAGTTATTAAATGGTATAGATAAAGATAGATGGTGTATTGTCACTTCAGGAAGTAATTATATTGCAAATAGTTGGTTCAATGGGATCTTAAAAGATGTACAGAAACCAAAAGTTTTCATAACAGCTGAATTAGTTACAAATGGTAAACCAGATCCAGAAGGTTATCTAAAGGGAGATAAGATCTTGAGTGAAAGTTTGGGAATAACAAGTGAACACAAGAAAATCGTTTTTGAAGATGCCCCAATGGGAGTTAAAGCTGGTGTTGCATCAGGTGCTATAGTTATTGGTGTAAATAGCGGGAACAATGCTAAATTATTGTATGAATCTGGTGCTTCATATGTTGTGAAAGATCTAACTGATATCAAAGTTTTGGATGCTAATAAAGTATCATTGGAGGTTAGATATGATTAAGTTCTGTATGTATCTTTGTAATGAATGAAGTTTACGATAGCTTTCTGTACATTAATCTGGTTCGATCTGGATATCAGCCTTATATATCAGTGACGAGTTTCAAGTGGCATCTTCCTCCGGTATACTATGATCCAGTATATACTTTCTTCTGTTCAAATTCATGGCTAGTTACTACTTAGATATGGCCAAATCATGATCCACCCATTAACTTTAAATCTACTTACGATGGCTAAAGAACATATGAACAAGCTGTTGATCTATAGCTCAGATCGAATCAATTACCTATTTTTCTCTTATCAATATTCACTCTTTTAAGCTTAATTTCCTAAATATTCTAAAGACCAAAGAATAAATTTTCTGCAAATCACCGTTATACATGACACAACTTGAGTCCCGCATGATCCCATGATAGCATGTTTCCTATTTCGGTCTCAAATTAGCCTACAATTACCAATATAGGCGCATAGGCTATAAAATGATTACTTTTAGACACGTATCACGACTCACGATTCACCGATGACCATTAGCTTGTGATTGATCATGGAGAATAGGGGTATACCGTATTAGTAAACGTATATATATATATATAGTTGTTTAGTTCACCATTTTCCAAACTCCGTTCATGTACGCTATAAACAGAACATAGAGTTGGATCATTAGATTATAGAACATATAGACTTTCAAAATTATGAGCAAAACAATCACACTAGAAGCAGATGTTATTGAGTTTGATCTCGATGGTACTTTAGTATACACCAGAGATGTGGTGGAGAAACTTTGGACTGATTTGGCTATTAAACATGGTTTAGATCCAGTTAAAGTCATCGATGGTGCTCATGGTGCTAGAACTACAGAAGTTTTCGCAAAGTTTTTTCCAATGCTTGATAGTTCAACTTCAGATGCTGCTAATCAATTTGAAAGAGATATTCCTGATACTTATGGTCATTTAGTTGAAGTTATACCTGGTACTATTGAGTTATTGAACTCTTTGAATAAAGATAAATGGTGTATTGTTACTTCAGGTAGTGATTATATTGCTAAGAGATGGTTTGATGGTATTTTGCAAACTGTTCAAAAACCAAATGTATTCATCACAGCTGAATCGGTTTCAGTAGGTAAACCAAATCCAGAAGGTTATTTGAAAGGTGAAAAATTATTAAGAGAAAACTTAGGTTTAAGTGGTGAAAGTAAAAAAATTGTTTTTGAAGATGCTCCATTAGGTGTTAAAGCTGGTGTTGCTTCAGGTGCTACTGTTATTGGTGTTAATAGTGGTAAAGATTCAAAATTATTGTATGATGCAGGTGCTTCATATGTTGTTGAAGATTTAACAAAAATCAAAGTTATCGATGGTGATAAAGTGACAATTGAAGTTACATATTTATGATTAACTCTATTATGTCTATTTTTAATATCAACTATATAATGTCTATACTCGTGAGAGTTTAGGTACTCAGTTTGCATTGCTATATATATGAACCTAATTTGCTATATACGTCTTGATCATATGGTATCATGATGGTACTTTGTACTTTATTTCTCTTTATAATCACTATATCTTTCATAAAAATGGAAAATTTCAAAACAAACTTCAATCATGATCAAATAAATAATAATCCATTCTAATCTTGTTGATTTTTCTTCATTTAATGTACTCATTAAAGCTCTTGATTCTTCAGTTGCATAATCTAATTTCTTGTTTAATATTGAAATTCTTTGTGATATATCAAGATTATTTGAAATTTGTCTATAAATTTTTTCTAAATTTGGTTCACTCCAATATAAATCTGGAATTCCAATTAATTCTGAATATAAATTTAATTTACCTCTTAATAAAAATAATCGACCAGTTGATCTAAGTAATTCTTTTTCAGTTACAGTTAATTTTTTACCAATAGATAAATGTTCAGACATTTTTCTAGTTTGTAAAATATGTCTTTCTAATGAATTTTCTAAAATTGCTAATCTTGTTGATCTTGAAAGACCTGATGAGAAAGCAGCTTTATCTAATAAATCTTGATCTTTATCTAAGGAATTTATAACAATGATATCTTCTTCAAGATAAGAATTTTGTTCATCATGAAGATCTTTTGTTTCAATATAATCCATATCTTCAGATTCTGGATTTTCATAACTTGATTTTTCAAATTTTTTAAATAATGGTAAAATTTTTTTTTCAACATTTGATTCATCCATCCCCCAAACAACAACTGAACCATCAATCAATATGAATACATCATGAGTTTTCTCAAATTTGAAATACAAGATTTCATTAGGTACGATAACTGATAATTGTATTCCATTATTGAAAGATTTCAACATTTTATCAAAATCATAAGATTCTGAAGTGGTAAATGTAGTACATGGTTGAATAGTTTGTTGATTTTTCAATTCTTCTATAAAGTTTGATCTCTTTGATGAATCATTATTATACTTGTACTTATTCTGTGCATTTCTTTTAGCTTTTCTAAAGCTTTGTGAAGTTGTATTTCTACTAGTCTTTGGAGTTTTAGAGAAGTTGTTAAAATTGGAATTGGTACTATTATTGAATTTTGGAATATTGGTGGAAAATAATCTTGGTATGAATGTATTTGTACGTAAAGGTATCCGTATCTGTCTCGATAGTATATTCTGTAGCATCATTTTTTTGTGAATCTTTTGAAGATAAAGCTAATCAAAAGTTTCAACCTTATATAAATTTGCTGAGTAGTATATAAAAATCAATTTTACTCACATTTCGCTTATGTCAGAAAATTGAAATCTCCAGATCTTGCGCGAATCTGTTTTGCAAAGATCTTGTTAAGTACACATCATCGGTTCAATGATGTTACATTATAATCCGATTAATAACCATGAAGAAGAGGAGAATAGTCATTATATATGAACCTTATTCTGAACAGCAATCTATGAATTATGAATATAAATATACATACATTTTCACCTTTTGGCTCCCAATAATCTGGGTCAATGATCAAGTCGTTGTGAGAGAATTCAGCCTATACTATACATTCAGTAGTATTATATCTGGTTACTGCACACCTTATTTTCACCACTCAGTTTCTTGACAGCGACTTAATAGGTTAAAAGCCTTTAATAGCTTGAGAGTTAACTTGGTTCAATTGATCAACTAGAGTTTTTCAACAACAACCAATAAAATCAAATAATTCAATATGGCTAGAGGAAGAAACAACAACAACAACAACAACAATATTAACTTTGATCGTGCTGAAATTTTTAGAGATCTCAAAGTAGAACTGGAACAACAATTTCAAAATATTATTTCATCCCCTGCTGTCATTCCATTCAAGATTCAAGATAGAAATTTACCTACACTTGATGTTAAGAATCATGCCAACAACTTGTCAAACTTCTTTCAAGAAGATCATCACATGTTATTATCTAACTCATTAAAATATGCTTTTACAAATGATAACATTAATATCAATGCCGATAACAGTCAAATTATTCCAGCTCCAATTCCACATTATATTTTGCCTCCTGGTATAAATGATGAAGACAAGTTTGAATTATTTAACAATGCTTATGAGATTATACATCAAAAGTTTACAGAACTTCTTGTTGATAAATTCAATTTACGGTCATTAGTTCTCTCAATTAGAGAAGCAGGTCACACCAATGAAAACATCAACATCAACACCAATCCAGCCACACCACAACAACTACTCAGATTCATTACTCAATATGAGGCACCAAATATGGTTCATGACCATATTAATACTGCTAATAATTTAACTACATTACCACCAACACTTCCACCAACTTTTGAAAAGGTTTTACAACACGTTAATACTGAGATGAAGAAGGTCAAATCAAGATATCAAGGTGAAGAACTACACGAAGCAATTGAATCTGCATTTACGTTGTTTATTATAATTACTCACAGTCGTCTGTATTCCAATACGGATAAGGTGTTAACTAAATTTTTGAGATCAACATTCGAAGAACACGGTAGATTGAAGATTAATGAATTTCTTCGCACCGTACAAAGAGAGCAAACATCCCCATCCAATTTATTAACTAATCTACAAAACATCAAGTTAATCAATTCGATGTTACCATCCAATTATAGTGGTCGAGTCATTTCATCTGCACAAAAATCTACATACACTAGAGATATCAAACATACATTGGAACATCAACAAATCATATCGCTGGTGTTACGGATGTGGATTACCACATTTTGCCAATGAGCACCCACTTCACAATAAGAGTAAACAAATAAACAAAAGATTCTTTGCTAAATATTTGAAAGAAATCTGTTTGTTTATGCCAAATGGTTACTACAATGTTATTCAAGCTGAATTAAACTTCATATCAAACATGGTATCACAACATTATCAAAACCAATATCAAAACTACAACAATCAATCAGCTGCTCGTATTGAACCACAACAAGCACCAAAACGTTTAAACCAACAAATTAGTCAAGACGGTCCCAATGTGGTTAAAAGATTACAACTGGTTAATCAGAATCTGGGAAATTCAACAATACCGGTTTACAAAGGAAGTTATAATAATGATACCCATGTTCCAGAACTACATCTATTGAATCCAACATCAGCTGCTAATGAAACCAACAATAACAATACACAAGGTACTGAATTTTATTTACATCAAGTAGAAGATTCTGAGTCGAGTACCTCCTTCATTATTGATTCAGGTGCGAATATTTCCACAAGTAGAAACCCTGTTATTCTACAAAACGTTCAGCCAGATTATACCACAGTCACATTAGCAGATAATAGTCAATATCAGTTGGATCATTCAGGTATACTAAATATTATGGGTAATAACATCAAATGTTATTATAAAGATAATGCAAATAATCTATTGTGCTTAAAGGATCTTCTTGATGCTAATTTTACTGCTGTTTTCAATAAAGAACACTTTTACCTTATACCAGATACTGAAAAAGAAACAATGAAACAAATACATCTCATTAACAAGATTACTACAACTGAAATTAATGCAGATAATATAGATTTGTCCAATCTCCAGAATAGGTTATTTGAACTTCATTATGTGTGGGCTCATCCAAGTGTTACAATGATGAGAAAGATGGGGTATCATATTGACAAACAAGCTGAATTACTGATTCGTTCCTGCCCGGTTTGTGCTGCCATAAGAGCCGGAAACCCAGTTCCAAAACATCATTTAACAGAAAGTTCTCAATATTTTAACGAACTTCATCTAGACACTCTATTTCACAAGTGGAACAACAAACAGATATACATTGTTACCATTATACATCGTCATTCAAGATATTTATTCAGTTGTTCAACTTCAAAGAAGGATAACATCCACAATATTACTCTTGAATTATTGAAAAAACTTCCTTTTAGAGTTGATAAGCTTTATTCTGATTCTGGAACTGAATTTTCTAAACTTGAAAAGCATTATAAAATGGAGAAAACAAGCCCAGGTACACATGATGGTTTGATAGAACGAGTGAATCAGACTTTGAAAAAGATGCTTTTAATTAATCAAATCTACATATCCAAAGAATTACAACCATATTTCTACAACTACACAATTGCTCATTCTACAAATATGCTTAACATCCGTCCCCATAGTTCATTGCTCCCTAATGATTATTCAAAAAATCCCACCCCAATGATGCAACTTTTTAAAAATTCATATCAATTGCAGAACGGCATACCTTTGTTGGGACAAGATGTTCTAATTATCAATCAAAAACATAATTCCAGATCTTTGGCAATTTATATGGGTCTTAGTTTAACTACCCAGAAGCATTTGTTTATCCAGTCTCCATCTTGGCAGATTACAAGTATTGAAGGCCATAACATTATTAAAATTTTCAACAGTTTTAAACAACAAGAAATCTTAATATCACACATACAACAGGGTCTTTTATCAAAATTGCAAGAAAATTTGAAACTTCAAAATTTACTTCATGAAACTTATACTATACCTCCAACATATGAGCAAAAAGAAATTACATTAGTTAAAGATTTAGATGTGAAAGAATTGGATCCAAATTTATCTAGACAATATGCTTCAATTATATCAACTCCAGAAAACTTATTGGAACAAGCTGATGAAATAAAGATAGACATCAATCAATTATTCAATGCTTTGAGTACCACTAAACCATTTGTACCTTCAAGCTACAAAGAAGCTGAAACTGATGAAATTTGGATTAAAGCCATTACTAATGAAAAAGCTAAATTCCTGTCAAGATCAGCTTTCAAACCAATTTCATTACCACCGGATTTCTTTACAAACAAAGCCAAATATGCTCAATTACGTTCTTTCTGGCGTTTTAATATTAAACAACCATCGGGTAAAGAAAAGGCAAGGTTTATTGTTTGTCAGGATAAATCACAGTATCAAAATAAGGAATTTTCATCTCCTACTATAAGAGAATTAACTATGAAGCTTTTATTTGCAATTTATACCTCCAACTATTCATTAGGTGATATATCAAACGCTTATCTCCATGCTAGTATACAAACTGATAAAATATTCGTTATCAAAACTCCAAGAGCTTTTAGAAATGACTTTAATTCAAACTATTTACAAGTTCAAAAAGCTGCTTATGGTTTAACTCAAAGTGGTTTACAATTTTACAATTTCCTTAAGGACAAATTTATCAATAAACTCCACTTTCAACCAACAGATGACCCTTGTGTACATGTTCAAACCAATGCTTTTAACAAAAACGTTAACACATCTGCTCAATATGTTGACGATCTATTTTCAGGTGGTAATAAAGTGGAAAGAAATCAGGTATTTAAAGATCTCCAAAATGAAAAAGTTGAACTTAATTCCGATGTTTCACCATATTATTTCATTGGTCATGAACTAGATCCAAATGAATCAGATGAAAGTTTGAAAGTTTCAATGGGAAACTACATAACTCAATACATAGAGAATTTACCTCATTCAGAGTTCATTATTCAAAATCCATTATTTTCTCCTTTTTCCAAAAATGCCAATTTCCTTGCCAAACCCCCAAATAAACAAGTTAATTTGGTTGATACAGAAATAGCCAATGCACTTGTATCTCCAACTTTCCCAATAAAAAATTTAGATGATAATAAACTCATTTACAAAATCAATGGTTTTTTCAGTTACTTAGTTTCCAAAAATAGATTTGATATCAAATTGCCATTATCTATCACTTCAAGATATAATATAAACCAAAATCTCCTTGTTCTTGAAGAACAGTATGTGATACTTAGATATCTTTATAATTCCAGTCAATCATATTTGCTTTACAAGAACCCATTATTTAGAAATCCAACTATTCCAATACAAATAACCACATACTCAGATGCCAGTTTTAGTAAAGACAGTGATAGTTATGCTGCACATATTATAATGATTCAAGATTCAATAATTGATGTTCAAACAACACGTCTTACACAATCCACAATTTCAACTTCATCAGCTGAATTACTTGCATTATTTACAGCTGTACAAACAACATTGATGGTGCAAGAACAACTCCTATCTATGAACATTAATACGTTGGTTCCTATCGTGTTCTGTGATAATAAGCCATTGATTGATGCAATTAACCCAAAATTTAACACTTTCAAATATTCTTATTTTGGAGAATTCCAACAAAAGTTGTTATCTATTATGAGTAAAGTACAAAATGGAGAGTTGATAGTTCAAAAAATTGATTCAGCTAATAATAAGGCTGATGTTTTTACTAAGGTTACAAATACTTCTAAATACAATCAAATGATGAACAATTTATTGGGCAATTCTTATCATTTACAATTTAAAACTAAATTACCAGAAAAATATAATCAATATTTGAACAATAACTAATTATTATAAGCACAAAAATCATCTGTTACACCATTAATACAAATTTTCAAGTTTCATGTACAACATGTATTTCCATACTACACATTTTTCACATTATTTTAATCGTGATTTATAGTACATTCAAACAAATTTTAACGTTTGTCCACATTACCATTACCCAATTTACACACCAGAAACATATCATTGGTCATACAATGTCACAAAAATTTGAAATCACACCATGTATTGGATTCATCCATACTGATACAATTATTCATTCACATTTGAACACTTCTCAGAAGTTGTTTAACACACAATATCATCACTTGTTAGTGTTTGATTATTACATGTTAATGAGTCCACACATTGACACACCATCACTTATTTTACATCAGGACCGGTCCATTGCACAATATGTTAACAATTTCTAGACCCCCTAGAATACTCACATTTAAAATTGTTCCTTACGTGACTTCACCTAACTTGTTCAAATTAAATTTGACTGTGATTTCATGGTTATTGAACCTATCAACTGGTTACACTCTCCAGACGTGGTTTGTTGTGATACAGATTTCAGAGATTTGCCCAACTTGCATTCATATTTTTGAACACTGCAAATTCTCACCCTTCCATCTTATATTTCTTCATTTTTCCATTTTCATTTTAGAGGTTTTTCATCACTGATTACCTGGCCAGTAAGATGTGGTTTTCCTCTTCACACTAGAGTTTTCTTTTATAACGTTTCTCTGTACAAAAGGGTTTTTGATTCATTTATTTTTTCCCTTGCCCAGTGAGTATACATTATAATTAACAATTTTTTTTTGATTTTTTAGTTGGCTTGAATTATTCAAATTATGTTTACAAAAATCTTCATATCATGAGTTGCAAATGAAATCAATGCTAATTCATCAACAAACCCTTAATTACATTTATCAACTCAAGGGGGGGCGTGTTAAGTACACATCATCGGTTCAATGATGTTACATTATAATCCGATTAATAACCATGAAGAAGAGGAGAATAGTCATTATATATGAACCTTATTCTGAACAGCAATCTATGAATTATGAATATAAATATACATACATTTCCACCTTTTGGCTCCCAATAATCTGGGTCAATGATCAAGTCGTTGTGAGAGAATTCAGCCTATACTATACATTCAGTAGTATTATATCTGGTTACTGCACACCTTATTTTCACCACTCAGTTTCTTGACAGCGACTTAATAGATCTTGAGCTTATATAAGCTTAATTTGATTAAGTATAGAATCTAGATATATGGAATCTGGATCACTTGGTGAAGTACTGAGGTAGAATGATTTGGTTAATTATGCTGTTTAGAATTTAAATGTATGTGTTCCTTTTGTGTTTCTCCGGTGCCAGTTGAGTGACTTAGTGACTCCTTTCTGTTCATATAGCGTATAGCATACGACACCAAAGGAGATCTATCTTAAGATGGAGAATGTTGAGCAGGCACGAATCAACTCTATTTTTTATATTCATTCAAGTCCTGACTCCTGACGTTGATGAAATCTGACAGATTCGACATGCCATAATTGACTAGTCGTGAGACTCTCGTGGTGGCGACTTTGTCATAGTTATTTGTCGAATCGAAGCTAAATCCTCAACCAACAAATACTCGGTGTTAATTATATTCTTTTGATATGTAAATATTATACCATTCTAAGCGGTTGGAGATTTAAGCTTATTTGTTATTCTATCTTTAAGCTAATTGGTGCGTCCAGTTGTGTGTAACTGTTAACTAACGTCATTTTTATTCGTTTGGTTTCAAGTTTCAATCAAACGTTCATTCCATATCACCAAATATAATTCGAGTAAATGCATTAGAGAATTCCATCTTAAAGCATATAGGGTCGTCAAGGTTACTTAATTATTTAAATACGTCGTAGAACAAATTAGGGCAAATTCTCACAAAGAGGACGTTATAAGATTTATCATCAAGCTGAGGCGTTATACTACTATGTATTTAAGCAGCTTAACATACACTGACGACGTTATACGCGTTATACACTAAATTCTAAACCAAGAATTTTTTGTGGTGGCATTGTTAAAAGATGATCAACGCGTTTCATCGAGAAAGTCCTTTAACGGTTATATGTTATATGATCAAATCAACTCAAAAGGTAAACTTGTAAATACGTGGAAAGTTGAAAGTTGAAACTCATCCACGGTGGAAGCCTTCGTGTCAATAGTTTATGTTTACTGTGAAGTATGTACTCAGGGTCTTGTTTCTATGCCGAAGAAGCTACCAATTATTAATTAACGATCTATTAATAGCCCGTGGGTATTAAAGATCTAAAACGCATCGGGAACAGATGGAAATTAGAACGAGAATAGATGAATCAGATTCGAGTGTCTTATATTCCTAAGCAGGCAACAGGTAACAAAATTCAAATATATTACAAGGAAAACTGTGCGTAACTTTCCCACCAAATTCCAAGTATTTCTGCCTGAATTTTCCCAATTTCCAACGCGTGTTAAATTTTAATTAATCAATTTTTTTTTCGCAAAATGGCTTTGTGTTTTGTAATTTCCCTTTTGGGATATATTGGATGCGCAGAAATTAACTACTTGGATAACACAACTAGTGTCTATGTTGAGATAATTATAAGGGGAAAGCTGGTAGAATTATCTATAAATCCACCGGATCAAACCTATATACTTTTTATCCAGCTTAAACCAGCTTTTCCCAGTTATTTAATCCCTTTTTCGCCCTATAAAATTAACGAAATTTCTGTCAAAAATGCCCGGCTGCCAATTTGCGCATGTTTTGAATCTAGAAAAATAAGAAACCAAAATAGAACAAAATCAACAAAAACAGACGGATTTCAACGCTTTGAAATCGTATAAAACACTGAGAGTATCCCTAAATCCTCTACTCTACAACTACACTTCTCTTCAAATCCAAAAATCACACGATTACTGCTTAATTGTCCTTCAAACACTCGACAAACTCTTTTAATTCTTGTTTTGCATTTGCGCACAGACACAAATTCAAAATAAAAAAAAAAAATCAAAACAAAAAACAAAAATCTGGATTTCTGAATTTCAAACTGGACAAGTTTTCAACAATTCAAAGATTTAAACTTATTTATATCTATCAAACAATCGCTTTTTAGAACTCTGCTCATATTTCTGTTTAGTTCTTTGCAAATCCAAGTCTATCTACATTCTCATTGACATTTGTTTTAGATCAATTTTTTTTGCAAAAAGAGGAAAAAGTTTTTTTTAGCCTTTGATTTATCAACGTTTTCTATTATAAAAAAAGGAAGTGAAGTTTTTATATTCAATAATAAAGTCATAATCATTACAAGATGTGTGGTATTTTCGGTTACGTTAACTACCTAGTGGAAAAAACTAGAGGTGATATCTCTGATACTTTAATTGAAGGTTTACAAAGATTAGAATATAGAGGTTATGATTCAGCTGGTATTGCAATTGATGGTGATAAAGCTGATGAAACTTTGATCTTTAAACAAATTGGTAAAGTTGGTGCTTTGAAAAAAGAAGTTGAATCACAAAACCTGGATAGAACTGCCACTTTTGTTAATCACGCTGGTATTGCTCATACAAGATGGGCTACTCATGGTGAACCAAAAACTGTTAATTGTCATCCTCATAGATCTGATATCAACAATGAATTCGTTATTGTCCATAACGGTATCATCACCAATTATAGAGAATTGAAAACTCTTTTGAAACAAAAAGGTTACACTTTTGAAAGTGATACTGATACTGAATGTATCGCCAAATTATTTAAACATATCTATGATACTAATATCAAAAATGGTAATGAACCAGATTTTAATGAATTAATGAAACAAGTTTTATATGAAATTGATGGTTCTTATGGTTTATTAGTTAAATCATCTCATTATCCAAATGAAGTTGTTGCTACAAGAAAAGGTTCTCCATTATTAGTTGGTGTTAAAACTGAAAAAAAATTAAAAGTTGATTTCGTTGATGTTGAATTCCCAGATGAATTACCAAACAATGAAGCTCCAATCAATGGTAACACTCATCAAAATGGTGGTTTATTACCAGTTGCTCAAGGTGATTCTGGTTTACGTCACTCTCAATCAAGAGCTTTCTTATCTGAAGATGGTATTCCTCAACCAGCTGAATTTTTCCTTTCATCTGATCCAGCTTCTGTTATCCAACATACCAAAAAAGTTTTATTCTTAGAAGATGATGATATTGCTCATATTTATGATGGTGAATTACATATCCATAGAGCTACAAGAGAAGCTGGTATTTCAGCTACAAGATCAATTCAAACTTTAGAAATGGAATTAGCTCAAATTATGAAAGGTCCATTCTCTCATTTCATGCAAAAGGAAATTTATGAACAACCAGAATCAACTTTTAACACTATGAGAGGTCGTATTGATTTTGATAATCATATTGTTAAATTAGGTGGGTTACAAAAATGGTTAACTACCATTAGAAGATGTAGAAGAATCATTATGATTGCATGTGGTACTTCATATCATTCATGTTTAGCTACAAGATCAATTTTTGAAGAATTAACTGAAATTCCAGTTAGTGTTGAATTAGCTTCAGATTTCTTAGATAGAAGATCTCCAGTTTTCAGAGATGATACATGTATTTTCGTTTCTCAATCTGGTGAAACTGCTGATTCAATGTTGGCATTACAATATTGTTTAGAAAGAGATGCTTTAACTGTTGGTGTTGTTAACAGTGTTGGTTCTTCAATTTCTCGTGCTACTCATTGTGGTGTTCATATTAATGCTGGTCCAGAAATTGGTGTTGCTTCAACTAAAGCTTATACTTCACAATATATTGCATTAGTTATGATTGCTTTATCTTTATCAGATGATCGTGTTTCCAAAATTAACCGTCGTCATGAAATTATTGATGGTTTAAAACAAATTCCAGAACAAATTAAAACTGTTTTAACTTTAGAATCTAAAATTAAAGATTTATGTACAAGTGAATTAGCTCAACAAAAATCATTATTATTATTAGGTAGAGGTTATCAATTTGCTTCAGCTTTAGAAGGTGCTTTGAAAATTAAAGAAATTTCTTACATGCATTCTGAAGGTGTTTTAGCTGGTGAATTGAAACATGGTGTTTTAGCTTTAGTTGATGATCAATTACCAATTATTGCATTTGCAACAAGAGATTCATTATTCCCAAAAGTTATGTCATCAATTGAACAAGTTACAGCAAGATCTGGTCGTCCAATTATTATCCATAACACTGATGATAAATCAATCAACACTGATAAAGCTTTAGCTACTTTAGAAGTCCCATTAAGTGTTGATTGTTTACAAGGTTTATTGAATGTTATTCCATTACAATTGATTTCATATTGGTTAGCTGTTAACAGAGGTATTGATGTTGATTTCCCACGTAACTTGGCTAAATCAGTTACTGTTGAATAAGTATTTTTTTTGCTTATTCAATAATTTCAATTCTTTATACTCTTCATTATAAAAATTTTCCATATAAAGCATTTTTGAGAATACCACTTTTTAATTAATAATGAATAAATTTGTGAATGGAATATTATATAATGATAAATGATTATAATTGTTTCAATTGTTTTTGTTTTGTGTTTTTGTTTTTATGTGAATCTACCCTTACTTTTTTTTATAATATATATAAAATGTTTTGAATAGAAGAATGAAGGATATTTCTTTTAATTGGTGAATTATAAAGTTGTGCATTAATTTAATTTTAATTTGGTTTACTATTTTCTTTCTCTTTTTCTTATTTGAACTCTTGAATAGGTTCATATATTTTATCTTTATAAGCTTTAGTCATATCATATATAGTTATTGTTTTGTAATTAATTAATATAATAGAATTAATTGATTTCTTGGTGATTACAATTATTCAATTGTATCAGTATGTCCATTGCCCATGGCTTTGAATTGGATGGCGGTACGTGCTGATGATTTAATCCATATATGTGAATCAACTACTATATTGCGCACCCCACTGCGTCGATGTATATTGCAAATATGTGTACTTAGTATATCATTGATAATTCATTCAAAAACTTTTGAGATCTTCTCATAACGCTAGGTGATACATAATTGGTACGTCTATACTCCATAGCTATAATATTTTCATGTCATACGATCATACCATTCCAAGCTGTACAAATTAGAAATGTTCTTCGCTGTACAACTGGTACTGATCTACGTAGTAATTTTATATAGCCAGCTCAACACTGTATAAGCGGTGTAAATTGTAATATTCAGGTCCGCCGTTCATATGATTTTGATTTTTGATTATTAGTAGACTGTACATACGCGCCTACCTGTTTTAAATTAATGATTAGCTTTATATATATATGAAATTCATTAGCATATACTAAGTTGTAACGTTAAAATTGAGCTTTAATTTCGTATATTGGAACATCTGTATATGAATCCAATAGTCTCTAGTTGTTATATAAGATGAAATATTTATAGTAACTAGTAGTGATACTATATAATAATATATTATAAGGCGTTTGTCACATACGACGCGTTAATCATAGAATATGGATCAGATCCAGGCTTATTATGAACGTCAATGATCTAGAGAGATACGGTTGTATATTTGTACTTTCTTCAATAATATACTTGATCGATCAAACGCGTAACTTTAAAGTCTAATTTTATTATTAATTCGACTGGTAATGAGTACTTACTACTTACTACTTCTCACGTCGCCGTCGTCCATATATAGTCATACGTTGATGAGCAGTAACTAAATTTTAATGAAGTACTGGATCTTCAGTTAGATAGATGGTACGCTAAGTTTAACATACGGCTGGTAGAAAACTGGAGTGTTCAGGATCTACCAGCTTTAGTAATGAAGTACGTACGCCACTATTATATTTGACTCTTCCAAGTTCTTGCTGAGATCTTTTTGTAATTTAAGATTTGAATTAATTTGTACGTATGATGATCACATACTAGAAATGTATCTTTTGTACCAGAGAGTTCATACATATGTTTTGTTGATCAAACACTGAACACACCTTCAAAATAGGTAGAGCTTTTCTTAAATTTGATTCTTGTATGTACGTTGTGAGTCGTAAGTGTGACTTTATGTTCAATTCGGATATAACATGCGTTCACTTTGATTGAGCTCATCGCTACCCAGAAATATAGAACAAACAAACTATCATATACTTGTAGATTTGAGGCTAGGGCTTGGTCTTGATATCTTGACTCCTTGCTTCTTGGATCTTGGGTTTTGAATAATTACATTTTGCCAGTACTTTAATTACACTGATTAGCGATCACTTATAGGATTCAATTGACTCTCGAACCAGCAGTTGTAACTCTACAGATTCCTGGATTCTAACTTTTATGATTCCTAACCAAAAAGGTACAACGCTTTTATGAGCTATGTACAGTATGTGCTATGGAGGTGATTAGAAAGTCAAAGCTGTCAGGTTAAGTTGGTACAAGTATACGATCACTTAATTGAATTTGATCGATCAATTGTGAATCAATGTATAGATGATCTATACGTCTCCTGAACCTGTAACTTGTTCGGCTCAATCGAAATACTCCCACAATTTACCTGTCATAGTTAACTTTGAACTATATATCAGGATTCGGTACACATTCTGATTCTACTACTCAACTTATATAGTCATCTAAAACTGTGGAGCTGAATTTAGTCGACCTAGTTGCTTTAGAATTCAGTAGTCATAGGTCATAGGTCATAGGTGTATTGAATTAATAAACTCTAATCGGTTCAAGGAGTCAGGGCAAGGGGGGTTACAAGTTACAACGTTACAACAAGACTTCGATGCTCAATGCTAGCTCCAAGACTGACAACGAACATATGATCAAACAGCTTCTGTCAGGTTTAAAGTTTAAGCATATATCTGGCACTCTTAAATATCGTAGTGAATTATCATGAGATCGAATAGAAGTTTCAAGTGTACTATAGAACGGTATTAATTAGTAGACTGTAACAGATAGTACTGTGTACAACTTTTGAAATCTGTCAAATTAAGGATCTTTGACAGCGTATAAGGTATGATTATTGAAATATACCACTGTAACGGTACAGTGGTACAGTAGCTACCGTAGAGGCTTAAAAACTTCCACAGACACTAGCAGCTTCCTAGGATTCAGATTTTCGCATTATACAGAATAATTTTTACGCTATCAAATATCTTGTATACGGAGCTGATTATTCTATTGTTCGTTTTACCATCTTTACTTTCACCCTTCAAGTCTCAACAAAGCTTTAAAATACGTACACGGTACACCTTTACATATGATTAAGCACATATGTATGTATATGTGGTTATTCTGTGTGCTGTGCTGATTCTTGTCAGTATTTGACGGATTGACGATGCCTGTTTTACGTATCTCGCATATAATCTGCATGATTTGATGTAGAATTTTACTCTTTTGGTAAACTTTGTTTCTTGAAATACATTCTTAATTTCTTCGACGGATATTTTTTGACTTTCGAAGTTGACGTTAAATTTTGAAGGCTTCTTGAATCTTGATTCTTGAATCTTAACTTTTAGGTACCTTTCAAGTAGCTTTGGGTTTCGAAAGCTGATATCAGTAGGATGCTGTTAAGCTTGAGCTGTATATATAGTATTACTGCATTGTGATATTCTTAATGAAGGGGGTACATCTATAGAATCAAGGATTTCGATCTCGTTCGTGCTCAATATTAGAGCCTGAATTAAAAACGAATTACTCTTGTTGATGAATATTTAACGTCTAGATAAATCATAATACTCGTGTAATTGGGAAATTACATAAACTTGGCGATTGGTTTTATAAATACAATATTGATATACGTATTAACATGTATAGTAATTATTGATTCTTTGTTTTAAGTTAAGCTCGCTGCAATTCAAAATATGACAATTGATGTTATAGATCAAGCCTCGACTGTACGATCTATTAATATACTATACCACTATACCACTATAATTCTTGAGTATAGTCTTCTATATATACTAATTATATTTAACGCATCTAGGTTCAACTCCATTATATCGGTATATTATAATCGCAATACTTCATTATTCAAAAATAATTGATAGCTGATACATGTTGATTTAATGATCAAACTCAATTTACAGCTTCTATAGAATAGTTGATTGAGCTAACAATTTTCGATTGGTTGTGATTTTGTTCAAACTTACGATAATATTTGATTTGTATACTGCAGTCTATGAATTTGTGTATCTTAATATGTTTCACTGATCAGTATTTTACCAAACTTATAATTAATTATATGATGCCCATAACCTGATACGTCAACGTGCACTGTATTGTATACTAGTGGATTAATTAATAAATTAAAGTATTATAATATTTTATTCGACACGTCACGACTCACAATCACTATTGTTCAAAAATCTTCTCTGGTAAGATAAGCTTAATAATAATGAATTAAGCTGATATCGAGCAGGCAAACAATACTATCAGCTCGTAAATATGTTCACTTCCTAGTACCATCTAGTGTCGAAATAATGGTACGTTCCGGCTCCCCTTGTATCGTAAGTAGATGTGCTATCTTTGGTACGTCCCGAACCCATATCAAAGTTCATCATAATTATAATAATGATTCATCACCGTCTTCAGCCTTTTTTAATATCAACACCTCAGCTCTTCGAAACCACAAACAATTTGCATCTGATAGCTCTTGAGACATGAATCATGAAGATGGAGCTGCTTGATTAAGATTGGTCATATATATACTATGAGAAAATAGCACTTATATTCGTTACGAGGCATATCTAGTTATAATGTTATAATATTATAGATCTAAATTTACGATCAAATGGACGTATAATCGAGATTATAAATGGTTGATCGGTATATAAGTAAATATTTAAATTTAGAATACGCCGGGTGTATAACAAGAATACTATCACGATGAGAAAGAACAAATAGATGCAAATTAACGGCTACGGCGTATGTCTAAATTATATTACATTATAAGACTGGGCGTCGCTAATAGGAGTCCTAAGTTTAGAGTTTGCAGCCAAAATAATAATCAGACTTCAAGTTAAATTATGAGTACGCAGCATAATATCCGTATATTTCAATTAAGCTTAATTATATTCAAATTTGAACCGTTTCTAGAACCTCTCAACTTGATATATAGCAATTATAATTTATACTGGAGATGTCCGTATACTATATATTAATACTATTAAGTGGATGTTGTATCGTAATTTAATTGTATGTTAGAAGTTAAAATAAAACTCACCAATTCAGATCCTATGCCTACTATGAGTTATAGATATGACTATTGAGAAGAAATTCGAATAGGCGGGAAATAGGTTTCACCAGAATTATCCGGGAAGTAGTGGTGCTGATGCTAGGTTATAGTGCTTTCAGCTAGCTGAAGATCTTTTAGGCAGCTCAGGAGTCAGTGCTCAGTGCCTACTGAGCTCAGCCGCTTCAACGTTTGAAGTAGTTGTGCAAGAATAGCCCTTAATCGAAGCTTAAAAGAATATTGGTTTTACTCTCTATCCTCCTCATTCATGACATTACTACACTTCAAATAAAACCTTTTTTTTACTGAACATGTATTAAGCAGTTGCGAACGTTCCAGCGCCAGCTCACATATTCAAGGTAATAAATAGCTAAGATCACCATCTAGCTATATATATTAATGCTATTTATCCTTTCGACTTATAAAGTAGGATATCTATATTAATTTTTGAACTGAAAAACAAAAACATCTAAATTATAAAAATCAAATATCAAATGGGTCTCTAGTTATTTTAGTGTCATGATATTTATAATATTTCAATATAAAACAACATCTTCTTTTAATCATAAATTGGAAACCCAATATCATTAATGAAAGTAAACATCATATGGATTAATGCTCTAAAATCAGCTTATTTATCCACATTTAATTCACTTTTTCTAACTCTTCTGGATCTTAACTTTTTGTCTGGTCTAGTATTTCTCCAACTATCAACAGCTCTTTGGATTAGTCCTCTGTGGTTTCTAAGTTCAGGGTTCAACCAAGAAAGACCCCATCCAATTTCATTACATTCTTTTTCATAATTATATCTATTACCTTTGTATTCTTCTTCTGTTCCCATTGCTCTTGGATAAACACAATTTTCTAATGTAAACTCTTGAGGTAGAGTAGATAAAATGTTTTCAAGCTTTTGTTGATCACCTGGACATTTTATTGAAAAATTCTTTATTATTTTTCTTTTAGAATAGGAAAACATCAGAAGTTCTTCCCCAGTTACAGGATCTTTTGCTATTTTTGGTTTTGTAGCTGGAATTGGACCAGGTTGTGTTGTGTGTTGTGTAAGATTTGAGGTTACTGTAGAAGGTAAGGTTGGTGTAGTTGCAGCTCTTTTGACTGTTGGTTTTAATACTTTTGCATTTGGAACCGAAGAACGACGTGAGCTTGAAATGCTAATTTTTGGTGAACTTAGACGTCTCCCAATTTTTGGCTTCTTTGGTGATACTGGGGTTGCTAGTTGAGGTTTGTTGGAATCTATAGCCTTCACTTGTGAGCTTTCTAAGCTGGATGATGTTGGTGATGATAATGGGGTTTCAATTGGTGATATTGGAGCGTTATTAAATGTATCAATTGTTGGAAATCCAGATAATGGTACAAGCTTATTTGAAACTTGTGATTGGAATTGTTGTTGAGCTTGTGATCCAGTAATTGTAGTGTAGTTTTGCTCAGCTAATTCATTAGAGAATGGTGGGGTTATATATGCTTGTTGATCAGAGACAAAATTTGTAGAAATCATCGGAAATGAATCAAATTGGCTTTGGGCATGATGCGATGAAAAATCATTATTAAAGTTCATCATTAACTGATGTTGAGAGCTGGAATCATGAGCAGCTTCTTGATAACTTAATGAAGCATTGTGATAACCTTCGCTACCAGTTAGCTGAGGATGAGAGTTATAAATTTGCTGTTGTTGGAATTGAAACATTTGAGCGCTCATATTAGGATCACCATTGATATTTTGCATCACCATCGTTTGACTTGTGTTATAGTCTTCGAGAGCAGTAGCATTTTCATAGGCTGATGTTGACTCTAGCCCCACAAAATTATGGTTTTCAAAAAACTGTTGTTGACCTGGTGTATAGTTTTGATGTTGAGGATTATAATATATTTGAAAGCCATCATTGAAGTAAGTATGAGCCTGCATCTTTAATACATTTACTTTAAACAAATACTGTGTTTCAAACTTAAGAACAGTTAATGGAAAAATGAATTTATGTGTACAGCTTTTGGTTGTACGTTGGTGAGTGAACTGGTTTGTAAAGTCAAGGTCTGATATTTAGCTATAGTTAACGATTTAGTTATGTGGATATAAGTGGATTCTAAAATATATATATAATTTTTGAAGCTCGCTCTTTAGAAGAAGGTACATATACATAGTTCTGCGACCGATAGAAGCTCAATTCCTAAAAGACTTCCAGCTGACGCACTGAAACAAGTGTACATGCTATTGATTTTCCTTTTTCAAAGTTTGAAGGTTTGATCTAAAGTATGAACTGCGATTGAAGACCGCAAATACTCGAACTGAAATCTGGTTAAAGTATTTTATTCATATGCGAGCTGCAAGAAGTTAAATCAAATCAAGAAAGTTTAATTGTGGATGAGCTACAGTATTTTTAAAACTAAAAAATAATGGTATTTCGAGTCAAAATCATTACCAGCGAAGTATTAATCACGGTTAAAGCAGAGATGTTTAAACTTTCAAGGCCAAACTCAAAATAGCTGAGTACAGCTGTAACGTTGTAGCATGTATCATTCTTGAGCATATACTTTTTTTCTACATGAACTTCATCAATTTCCACGTTTATGTGCGTGTCGCATATATGTGCATTGATGTATCATCTGCATGCTCATGAATTTTAATGCGAGTTCCAGACATAAACTCTTCTGTCGAGATTTTTGTAAGACGGTATTAAGACGGTAGCTTATTTGATGGCCCCAAGTTGCAAGTTGCAACTCCCAACTTTCCAAGTATAACCTTCCAACTTCCAACTTCCAAGTAAATTTAAAGTGCGCTCATTTCCCCTGTTTAGGAAGTACGTAGCACACACTCACCAAAATTAAAAAAATTAATTCGAAAGTACGTATAGCTGTGGATCGTGGTTGGAAATTGGTATCAGGATTCAGGATTCAGGTGTCAGTTGTAACTTGTAAGTTGTAAGTTGTAACATAGTACGACGTAGCTATAACTCTATTAACTTCTAGTACTTTACTGCGCGCACTGCTTCGAAGTTTGAAAGTGTATTTTGATTTGAAATAGTGGTGTAGTGTAATCATGAAATATGTAAGCTTGCAAACACGAACAAATACGAGCTGTAGGTCGCCCTTTCAATTGTATCGCTAAATTTTTGGGCTAAGAAGTTGGAAATTGGAATATATAATATTTAAATAATAGGAGTCAAGACAGGAGTCAGGACTCGCCGTTTCGCGCTAATTTTCTCTAGCTGATAGAGTTACAACAATTACTACTGACAGCTAGTTAGTGCTTACTTTCGAGTTACAAACTTACAAGAGCAACGTCTTGCAAGTATCACCATATTTCAATCAATTACAAATTACCAGATCGCTTGCATCATTCCAAAAGTTTTTGACACGCCTTTTATAACGCTCCATAACTCCTTGGGCGTCTTCGAATTATTTAGTGGAAACGGGTCTCGGGTGTATCGATAATTTATACATTCGCTAGATGAGATCGCTTTGAGGTAGTAATTTAAGCAGTTAACTAATATTGATCGACAGTATCAAAAATTACACGCCTATTCGAGAGTACAAGGTAAGTCAATCAATTGATCACTGATTAGAATTTAGTACTCTGTTTCGATCTGTATCAGGCGTGGTGAGATAATATTCGATATGATGATCATTCTATCATTCTCTTTGATAACCCACATTATACGGAGAATTGGCGGCATATAGTTGGAGCGTTGGAAGTAGGAAGTTGATTGAATTATATTGGGTACGTCTTGGAACTTGGTAAGTTAGTAACTTGGAAGTACCTATGTAACCCATCAAAAGCTTAGGTATCATTACAACTAATAATTATAGTTCCGATCTTTTGACAGATGTATGTAATCATATTTTGT